>NW_027070541.1:0-89747 GCF_002906115.3 Quercus suber | reverse complement strand
TTGATGTTGCCAATGAGAATTGGGCTTTTGATAAATAAATTGTCATGGTTTCAAACCATGGGCTTTGATTATGGATTTAAATTCCATTGATAAAATTGTTTTGCCATGGATTTGAGTCATGGGCTTTTCAAATATTGCCAAGCACGAGTATTCTTGGGTTTTAAATAGAATAAGATGTGTGTATTGGGTACATAGGGCCAGTTTTGGGTTTAGCTAAATAATGATAATAAAATTAGATAAAATAGGAGTTTTTGGGGCTTTTTATGATAGTTTATATCATGACCCAATTTAGATAATGAGATATGAAATATTTGTGATTAACATGATAATAGAGCCAAAAAAATGTTTGGGAGAACCCAATAACTTATAGTGGTATAAATAAATGGTACTCAAATAAAGTTAGGTGTAAAAAAAAAAAAAAAGAACCCTAACATCGGTTGAGAACTTCAAAGCTCAAACGCCATTGGGCACGAAATCCACTTCTCATTCGGATTGTTGCCGCTGATATGGAGGTAAAACTTGACAGTGGGGTGATTTGATTTTGTGGGTCGGGATTCATGGGTCTCTGACCGATATGGGCATCGTTGTTGAGGGGAGATCAGCGTGGGTCATCGGCTAAGAGTTTGGCGTGGTGATCATTGGAATTGTTGTGGCTAGCCACCTCACTTGACTCCAACCAAGTCGATTCACTCGTTGCCTCACTTGTAGGTATGGATCAAGCCATAAGCGAAGGCATTGATGTGCTTTTGCTCTCTCTCGGTGGTTGTTTTTCTTTTTCCTTTTCCAATTGTTGGTGGTGATGAGGTTGTGGGTTTAGATTTGTGATTTTGGTGGGTTATTTTTCTTGTTCTTTTTCCAATTGTTGGTGGTGATGAGGTTGTGGGTTTGTAATTTGGTTGTGATTTTGGAGGGTTGTTTTTCTTTTTCTTTTTCCAGTTGTTGGTGGTGAATGGTGATGAGGTTATGGGTTTGGGTTTGTTATTTGATTACGGTTTTGGTGGTTGGTGGTCATGGCTGTGGGTGGTGGTGACAGTGGCAGTTGTTGTAGCTGTGGTGGTATTGGCGGGTGGTTTTATTTTATTTTATTTTATTCGATGGTGGTGGCCAGTAAAGGCTAACCGTGGGTGTGGGTTTGCAAAGAAAGTGGTGGGTTTTTAGAGAAAGGGAGAGACACAAATAAGAAGAGAGAGAAAGAAGAGAGAAAGAAACATATAGAGAATAAAAAAATAATATTTAAATGAAGTGGTAAAAAAAAATAGAATCTTTGATGTATGATGTATTATAAAGTGAGGTGTTAAAAACTAAAAAGTAGTATTTTGAGATGGTAAATGCTAAAAATTTTGACTCCCTTGATGGGAATGCTCTTACATTGCATTTTTGCATTTCTTCAATGCTTCAATTTTTTTTTTTTTTTTTTTTTGATAAAGAAAAAATAGATATGGGAGACGACCTGAGTTGACATCTTTCACCTAAGCGTGACAATAATGTATTGTTCAATTTTACTCATTGAAAAAACTAGAGTTGGAATTCTCCCACCCCACTTATTGTAAGCAATATATATACACATCAATTTCTTCTTTCATAGATTATACGGATGTACTGTTCATGGAAGACTTGGTCCATGAATAGTATACAAATGCACAATTCACGGAAGAATTGGTCAAAAGTTGCTGCTACTGTTCATGAACAGTAGCCATAACTGCTGAAACACGGCTTGAAAAAAAAAAAAAAAATGTAAAATGCAAACGCAAAACTCAAAACTTGAATCCAAACCCACACATCAACTTCCGGGTCTTACTTTCAGCATGCTCTGTTCACTTCAAATTGGTAGCCACTTGGCAATCAAAGTCAACTTGCTTTCTAGGTAAGAATTGCATTTCTCTCGTGTATAATTGCTTAAATAGCCAACTTGCTTGTACATAGAACATTATTGAAACTCGATGGACCAGACTAGCATAGCGAACAAGTTCTTGCCTATACAATAGTTAATTGCAGAACAAGATTTTCTGTAAACTGGTTTGAAAGAATTTCCTTTAACGTACAATATGTTAATTTATAAGACTATTCACATATATTATTTAAATACATTATATAACTTATTAAAAAAAGTCATATAAATAACTAAAAATACATGTGAATAGTCTTCTTAATTAACTGCCACGTAATTGATTGAAGAAAGTTTCACCTAAATCAGGTTTGGAGGTTTAAACTTTTTCCTCTTTTAGGAATAGAATTTCAAAAAAATCTCAAACAGCACATACAAACTTTCATTGTCTATGGAGACCTTGATAGTGACCACACAGGAGCTCAAGCACGATAAGGATTGGTTGGTTCATTCAATCTGAATTACCTCCAAACATTCAAATCTCAAAAACATACTACATTCTAGAAAATATAACTGAAACTTCGTTCTTAGTTCTTAATTTTAGAAAAATATATGTACTTTCACAAAATAGATTGTCACTTTCAGGGAATTTGTGTAAGAATTTTATCAGAAATCCTATTAAAATCTCACAGGAATACAATTCCCACTATTGGAATAGCTTTCATTCGTCATAACTTACGTGCTGCTTTTCTTTTTCTTTTCTTTTTTTTTCTTTTTTTCCTTTTTGGTCTAACTTACATGTTGCTTTTAATTAAAATAAAATTCACTTCTTTTTCTATTTTTATTCGTTAAAATATGCCTCAAAAATCAAAATCCCCCAATGATCATGACACAATGGAAATAGGAAGTTAGAAGTTAGGTTCACCAATGACATGCAAATTAATTTTGTACAATATTCATGCCATGCAAGAGTTACAGACACATATTCATCGTAGGTCAAGTGCAATGATCTGATCAATTTCGGGCATCTGTTTAGAATCTTTAGATCATTGTATTCTGCCAAAAAGGCTTGCGTCTATTAATTAATTTAAATTACTAATCTTATAAATATTATAAATTTTACTGCAAGAGCCTTTCATTTTGAGTATTGACTTGACAATCAAGATAAAATACAACATTAAATACTGTATAAACAAATTGCACATGACCCATTTATGGCTTGGGTTGCACTTTTCCATTTTTGATTTAAAAAGTATCATTTTGTCCATAATTCACTTATGTGTCCACCATTAAAAAAAAAACCAAAAAACAAAAAAACATTAAAAAAACAACTATTTAAGAAATCAAAATACCTTTCTCTTTGTTCCTTGACGATATTCTAAGAACAAAAATATATAATTAAAATCACCTTTCTTCATTAAGTTGGTTCTCCTACTAATAAAAGGATTCCAATGATGTGTTTATTGTAAATGCAAATTTGATTTCCTAAAAAATTGTCCACAACAAGAAAATCAAAACTTAAATTCACATTGTCTATAAATAAGAAATATCCATGAACACAGAATAGGCATTTCATTGAGGACAACATATAATCAATAATTTAAATTCTACACAAACAAAACCAACACCTTAATTTAGCTTTTAAGGTTATCGGACTGTGAACTGAGCCACTCCATTTCAAAATTAACTGATAATGAGAAAAAAATAATCAAATCTTTTTATGGCATTCAATATCGCACTTTGTGGGCCTGTTTTCAAAGCAATTGTAGAGAGTCGAATTGTGATCCCCTAACAATCTCTTTCTCACGATGATACTCTTGTGACTCAAATCCATGAACTTGGTTATGATATCATTTATCAGACCGTAAGTTGTACCACTCCACCTCAAAACCAATTGATGGTAAGAAAGATACACTTAAATCTTTTATGGCATTGACACTGTGCCCTACATTCCTATTTTTAGAGTGGTTTTAGGAATCAAATTGTGATTCCCAACAGAAGTTTCCTCATTACTATAAAGCAAAAGCTCAAAGTTCATCTCCAACTTTTTTTCCTAACTTTAACCCAAAACATCACAAAAACAATCCCAAGACATTCAAACCCAACTAACCTAAAACCACTAACAACCACTAATCAACCCTGCAAATCACATTCTTTTACATTATTTGTACTATGTGAACACCAAGTATGAAAGTGTGTATATTGTGTGAAATATTTCACATTAGAAAGTGTGAAACAATAATTTTCCAATAATATTTAGTTTTATTGGGTAAGCATACTCCTTTGGATCTCTAAACGGAAATGAGTAGATCTATGGTGAAGTAATTGTCGTCTAGAAGATGGTGACCATGAGAAATAATCAAATAATAGGTTTCAAAAAAAAAAAAATTTGGTCCCCCTAACCCAATGCTGTACTAGTGGCCCATAGATTTACAAATCTACACTTCTATTGCCCACTGGCCATGAGTCCATGACCCTAAACTTACTCTCTCGATCTCGTACCAATGGTCCATGCTTCCATGGTCAAAACAAACTGGACTTCTTTTAAGGTTGTGTCCTATATCGATAAGTTCCTAAAATGTGTGTACATGCGAAATATCTTCGTGCATCTAAATCGATTTAATTAGTTTAATCTAATTGTAAAAAATCCTTAACAGCTGAACCCTTGCATTTCTGTCTCTATAAATATAATTCAGAAATGATAGAAGAAGTTTGGCAGTAAGCCACAGCAGAAAAAATGTATGTCAATGTAAAACTCAAAATTATATACTACATTTTCAATATAATGTGGGATAGTCTACCAATGAAATTAACTTATCTTTTTTTTTCTTCTTTTTTTTGGGTAAAAGAGGACTAGCAAAAGCCTCTCATAGACTCGTAGTACATACCAACATTATTTTTGAAAGGTACATATATACCAACATTATTTGTCGTAGTAAAAGCAAAATACAATGTCCACAGGAGGATTATTAAAAACAACTAATTCTTGCTAAAGATTAGTTCATTTCCTAGCCAAGGTATCAGCACATTAAGCGTCTCATTTTTATCTGAGGAATTTGTTTGAGAATGTTGTTGCAAAGTTGCAATCCAATATAAAAAATGCATGGTGAAAATTGTTTTTGAGAAGTAGTATTAACCCAGCTGTTATGAACTTTAGAGTCAATTTTTATTTCTACTGCATATATATATATATATTTTTTTTTTTTTTCCTTATAAACAAGTTACACGCGTGGAGGCTTCGGTCAGGTGCAATGTTATAATGATGCATTAGCATTCTCATCAGCCGTTGCATAAAAAATGTCATTTTGACACATCAAAAGCCTACTTTACTATTTTACAACATTATTTTACAACATCTCATTTATCAGATGTTCTATTTTTCAATCCAATACATTAAAATAATATATTCATCACATTAAAATACCATTAAAAAAAAAACTTCAAACGGTTTCTCCCTATCATTCAAACGGCACAAACTCACATCATCATCGTCATCTTCAACCACCTCTGCAACAACAACAACATCAACCAGAAAAATTGCTGCGGCCACAATCACCAGAAAAACTAGAAAATTTGGCCACTGTTGCGGCCACAATCACTAGGAAAAACCAGAAAATTTGTTGCAGCCACAATCACCAGGAAAAAAAAAAAAAAAAACCCCCACAACCACCAAATTCAACCCACAACCGCCGCCGGATCCACCACCAAATCACAATCACCAAAACAGAAAAACAAAGACAAAAACAGATGAAACTCATACCCAAATCTCGTACCCGAACCCACCCACCGCCATAACCCACAACCCATGAAACTCATACCCAAATCTCATACCCATCCCACATCTCACACCCACAACCCGATTAACCTACCACCATCAACCAAAATCAGCCAACCACCAACAATCAAAACAACCAACCACCAAAAGAGAGAGAGAGAGAGATCGACGAGATCGGCGATGAAGATGGCTCGTGGTAGCCATTACAGTGACCGGCGATGACGATGGCTCGTGGTAGCCATTACAGTGAACGGCGATGACGATCGGAGAGATCGGCGCAGTGAGCACAGAGATAATACAGGGAGAAGAGAGGAACCGGTGAGAGAGGAGAAAAGAAAAAAAATGAAGAGAATGAAGAGAGAGGAGACAGAAAAGTGAATAAAAAACAATAAAAAAATTTTGCCACATCTGTCCGTACCGTCTCATATATGAGACGGTACTGTAGCAATGTAGTATAATTTTTAGAATTTGGAACACCTGATAAAGCCTTATTTTTGTGTTTGGTGTGGTAAATGTGCTAAATATTTGGCATTTGGCACATTTACCACGCCTGATGAGGGTGCTCTTTATTTGTTTACATTTTTACACATGTAAAGTAAGACGATGGGCTCATATGATGATTTTTCATATAGCCCAAAGTCCTATATAATGGGTAGCCACAATGCTAGCCCACTCAAATTTTCAAGTAATGTTATTGGGTCAACCCATAAAATCCATTAAGCAGTTGTAGGTTGTTTCTAAGACATTGTTTGGGCCCAGAAAAGAAAAGAAGCAATTTGGTGGCCATTGTCAATTATTAAGCTTCTTTAGGGTTGTTTATCAATTCGTAAAAACAATCAGCCCAATCTGGATCGATAAGTTAAAGCTGGTCAAGAAATTGGCCAATAAGCATCGGGCCTAGCAGCTTAAAAATTCTAGCCTTTTTTTTTTTTTTGGAAAAAAAAAAAAAAAAATGAGAGACCCAAGATTGTTTGCATAATATTTATTTGGGATCATAGTTATTAAGTTGATTTTGGAAAACACTAAACCAAATAAATTGATTTTTAGTGAGACCCATAATTTTTTGTATTTAAATTATCAAATAGGTTTATATTGGATAAATAACAATCGTTAAAAGCGGATACCACAGGTTAAAATTATCTTTTTTTAAAAAAAAAACCTTCTAATTTTACATATACATTAAAAATATTATGATTTGTAGGATGGAATTACAAGCAGAATGATGAAGTTGAGAAAAATGAAGGCAAACCCTCTTTCTTTTATTTAGTAGCAGGGGGAAAAAGAAAAGGAATAAAATTATAAAGATTTTATTTCCATATCTGTCCAATAGTTCTTGATTTTTCTTATCCACGATAAAACCCAACAGCACCATGAACTATGAAGTTTCCAAACCCAGGGACCTCAAATTTTTTTTTTTTTTTTTGAGGAAGAAAAAAAATTGTTTGAATAATTTTCAGGTTGGGATTTTTAATTATTAATTTTTAAAGCATATTTTGATAATTAAAAAATATTAGACTTTGATTAAATTAGATTTGATATTTCAACAAAATATTTAATTTTATTTTTTATTACATTTGGCATTATATGTGTCAACTGATGTTGGTATAAAAATAATTTATTACTATTATTTATTTTGGCAGTTAGCTACGTCAGCATTTTTCATCCATTATTTAACAGTAAAGACTATTTTGACAAAAGAGAGATGCTACGTCTACATCAATTTTACAACATTTTTACAACAAATCATAGGTGGTTAGTTGTTATTGATTCAAATTTGAAACTAACACTAAAATTACTTTTTTGCCTTAACAATAATAACCAGTAATAACCTGTCACTTAGGATTTGTTGTAAAAATATTGTAGACATATCATTTCTCTTGACAAAATAGCAAAGGGTCCCAAATTGACACACAGTGCAAGAGTTAGAAACCAAAACTTGTAATTTACCCAAAAATGTTATTGGAAAATATGTGTGTCACAATTATTTAAGAATAAAAAATTCCATGTTTATTCTCATCACCTAATTGTTTTCTTGTGATTTTTATCATTTTTTATTTTAAAAAAAAATGTTATATGTCATTTTCAATTCCATATTTATTCTCACTAGACAATTGATTTTATCACTCAAGTCCCTAAGCCAAAAAAAGGAAATTCAAGATGACTGTCATGGGTTTGGGATCCTAAAGGCACTACATGAAACTTTGCTGCTTAGTGAGGGAGGAAGGTCCACAAGTCTTGCTTCTTATTGAAAATCAAGTTGACTCTAGTGGTTTTCAAGGTTTGAAACAAAAGAGGCCTAAACTACTGGGGTTGCTCTTTTGTGAAGTTGTTTGGTTCAAGGGTTTTGTTTGGAATTTCTTGAAGTTGCCAACCAAAACTGACCTCATGGATGTTATAGAGATTGCTTCACATAAACTATTAGAAATTACAATTTATCACCCTAAACTATATACTCTGATTACACTTTACACTCTAAAGTGAAAAGATCAAAAACCTCCTCTTCCTAATCAATTAAAAACAAAACCTCTTTCTCTCTCTCTTGTGCGTGTGTAGCAGCTCTCTCCCCAAATCAAAATCATCTTTGGCACCACCACTGCTCCACCACCACGACACCACCTCTCCACCACTGCTCCACTACTGCTCCACCATCAATCCACCATTGCCTGAGTTAATGTTTTGTAACTCAAGTGTCCTTCGAGTAATTGATATTGGTGCAGGAAGAGCAAATTGATGTCACTGAAGGTTCTGTCACATGAAAACCAAGGAGTTTTTGGTTCTCTTTAATCTTGTGCATAATACAAACCTTGTATATTAAGAGAATGCAACTTCTTAGAGCCTTTTAGATCCCACTCATGTATGTACCTGGTAGATGAAATCATAGAAGCCAACTTTTATTAGATAGGGTTTTTTTTTTTTTTTTTCATTTAATAAAACATAAAAAAAAAATTAAAAAATCAAAGAAAGAGATCAAGTTGATTAAAATAATAATCGTTACTTTATCCAATAAAGTGACAAAGTAGTGGAGGAAAAGTTGATAAGAAAAGCAGGGCAGTAGAGAAAAAATTGATAAAAACAAATAAGCTATTTTTTATCAAAAAATTTGTTGTAATTTGGTACAATCTCTTGATGCAACCATGACTTCTAAGTCCAATAAGAACAAATAAACTATCTCTCTCTCTCTCTCTCTCTCTCTCTCTCTCTCTCTCTCTCTCTCTCTCTCTCTCTCTCTCTCTCTCTCTCTCTCTCTCTCTCTCTCTCTCTCTCTCTCTCAGGTGCTACTAGGTTTGAAGTTTGAATAATTCTCAGGTTGAAATTTGGAAATGCAAAAATTACATTTTGTAGATATGGTTTTCTCAAGTTTGAAACTTTGAATTAGTGGGCAAGGAGAGGGGTTTCCATGGGTCTTGGTTTGAAAGGTGTTTGGGGCTCAAATATGGATTAGATGTTCTGTTTAGATGCTGAGAAAGTGAGATGAGAATATTTTAAAATGATTTTACTTTATTTATAGATTTAAAATTTAAAGCATATTTTGATAAATAAAAAAATTAAATTATATTTGATAATTCAACAAAAATATTTAATTTAATATTTTTTATTGAGAAATGATATGTCTACAATATTTTTACAACAAATTCTCAGTGGCAGATTGTTACTGGTTGTTATTGTTGGGGCAAAAATATAATCTTAGTGTTAGTTTCAAATTTGAACCAATAACAACTAACCATCTGTGATTTGTTGTAAAATTGTTGTAGACGTAGCATCTCTCTTTTTTATTTCATGCGGAATTACACGTGTCATCTGATGTGAAATAAAAACAATTTTTTATTTTGATTATTAGCAAAGTTAGTGTTTTTAATCCATCACTTAACATGGTACATGAATCTCATCAAGACTTCTCTAATAAAATTCCACTTTAGTCTGTCATAAGTTTTTTCTAAATCGACCTTGATGGCCATGAAACCAATTCATCTCTCTTCTTGCCAATCATATGAATATTTTTTTGAAGTATAATGGCATTATCAATACCTTTTACGTTTGGGACAAAAGCTTAATAGAATGGACAAGTCAAGTTATTAAGAAGGGGCCTTGACCTAGTTACCGTTATTTTGGTGACAATTTTGTACATTGTGTTACATAAACTAGGGGAAATTACATTTTACCATTTTGAATTATACCTCAAATTACACTTTGTACCATAAGCTTTTAGAATGCAAAGTTAGCACCCTAAACTATAACCCATATTATACTTTAAACCCCATCGTCAATTAGGCTATTAAATTGGAACAGAAAAATATGACATCACATGAAAAGATGCAATTGCCTCATCTATTTAATCCTTTGAAAATAAAAAAGAAATTACACTTTACCATAAAAAACTACACTTTTGATTACACTTTGCATTAAAAACTTTGGTCTTCCGTCCAAAATAACAACGGATGCAAATTATAACACGACTCACGAGTTATGGTTTAGTTTAGGGTGCTAGGCTACTAACTATGCATTTTAAAAGTTTAAGATGCTAATTATACATTTCGAAAGCTTAGGATATGAAGTGTAATTTAGGATATAGTTTAATTTAGAGTATAGTTTAAGATAGTAATGTGTAATAACCCCGTAAACTAATTGCTCTAAAAATTTCCTAAGATTTTAGGCTCTTGAATTTTTGGAATAAGGGTAACATGAGTCTGTTTTAGAGATTTTGGATTTTTTTTTTTCACCCTAAAAATCCTTTTAACTTTTCTCAGCAATTATTTCTCTAGGAACTAAAGTAAAATAGTAAAAAAAAAAAATCTAGGACACAAATAAAAATACCTAGATAAAGGGACAAAAATTAAAAATTTTCCATTATTTTAACAAGAAATGATCATAGATAATATATTACTTGACAATTGAAATTATTTTCAACTAATGTCCATAACACCTCTCCTCTGTGCCACCTTTTCCGCCAAAACAAAAAGTATAACCTACTGTGTCGTCTTTGTATGAGTGATCTCCTTCAAACTAACGACGAGACTCCGCAGTTTGAATATCATTTGGCGAATTAACTAATTGATACTTGTTATCAATATATCGTACATTAATCATGTTAGCAGTTCGTTGATATATTTCATTATCAAATTTTCCACTACCCATTTGAGGGCTAGTCTCATCACCTGGCTGAGTGAAAACATAGCCTCCCCATTTCAATGTGTCTGCTCCATCGCTTAACTTAGTAAACAGTTTGTTTGAAAATTACCCAATTGGTGTAGGTTCTTCATTATAAAACAGCCACCAAGGTGATTCTTTCTCTAGATCCTATTGTTATCAAAAATGAGAAAAAGGAAAAGGAAAAAAAAATTGAAGATCAGAAATTCTGCAAATTTTTGTGCCCGTTCAGTAAGGCGTTTTGGAAGAAAGAACGTTTTTGAAATCCAAAATTTTGTTTTGCGACCTCGTAACTTTTAAAAACATTGGTTTTAAACTTAGAATGCAGTTTTCCAACAACTTATAAAAAATATAAAATAAACATAAAAGGTAATTATTACCTGGAGGAGGCTGAAACGCAAAAACACTTGATGGTCGGTACCGTAGTCAGAGACATCATGTATAGCAGCGCCAATTGGAACTTGCGTATTTATTTGTACAAAACCTTGGCAATTAAGATCAAAACATCTTTATGTTCTAGTTCATGTACAGTACATGTGAAATTCAAATTAAGTACGTACTATATTCGTTAAAAAATTATATATATTATGATTATCCTCCCAAGAACCTTAAATCTGTTTAAAGATAAAAAAATACTTACGGTTACTTGAAAAAACCAACGAGTGAAACTGTCCTGGAACTGGAATGGGAACACCTGAAGAATACCACAAATAGTTACCAATTCCACATTTTCATATTATAAATTATATATAGTCATGATCATGTAAGAAAAAATATATATTTGAGGGTTTAAAAGAGCGTATTTAGAACTCAAAACCCAAAGTTCTGATTTGCAACTACAATTCTCGTAACTTTTTTTTACAAATGTTAATTTTAAACTCAAAACACTGTTTTCCAACTGTTTATACAAACGCACCCATTCTCAAATAAAAATTAATGATAACTGACCAATTTTCAAATCCTTCTCTCTTCCCTAATACTTACAGTCCACCCAGGGCCGGCTCAATGGTATAAGCCATTGATGCAGCCGCTTAAGGCTCCAAGTGAAAAAAAGGCCCCTAAATTTTAACCAATAGTATTAATTAAGCCAAAATATTAACTAATAAATAAAATAATATTTTCTTATCAAATGAAAATCAAATAAAAAAGAGAAAAAAAAATGTTATGTCCACAACATTTTTCACAACTTTTTTACAAAAAATCTTAATAGCAGATTGTTAAAGGTTGTTATTGACAGCAAAAAAATAATATTAGATGTATGTTCAACTAGAAAACAAGAAGCAACTTAACACCTAAGATTTGTCATGAAAAATATTCTGAATATAGCACTTCAAAAAGAAAAAAGAAAAGAAAAAAAGCAATTCACAACATTTTTCACAATAGTCAAGTTAGCAAACTTTTATTAGTTTTCAATTAAATTCACCACTGACATCACTCTTTTACTCGCTACTATCAATCTGCCACATCAACAAATGTAAAAAGTTTTGTCAAATTTTTTTGTGTTTATAAACTTAAAAAAAAAAAAAAAAAAAAATTCTACTTGGTTCATGTTGACTAATAGTAATTTTATATATAAAACAAGATAACTAATTTTCGCCTTAGGCCCCTAAATGCATCAAGCTGCCCTGAGTCCACCCAAATTGTATTCGAGTGTAGTCAGGTCCCTCTCCTACTTCAGCTGAGATTACAACTGAACTATATTGGTTAGGTCCAACTTTTTTTGGATTCCATACAGTCATCACGCCTGAGACTCCTTTATACTTTTTGTCTGGGGTTGTTTTCGCAAATATTCTTGCAAACTGATTATCAAAAAGAAAAAGAAAAAAAGTGCATGCAAACTATGAGGATGATCATTCCATTAAAGATAAGAAGACTCTAACTGCATTACAAAAATAAAGAAGAGAAAGGAAAAACGAAAATTTTCGACAAACATTAAATAAGAGAACCATATAATTCACTTACTTCTAAACCATGATTCCACTAGTTCGGCAAAAATGTTTGATACATTTTTTATTGAAGTTTGATACATTTTTCAATTGGTCTTTGTCTTCGACCCTCAGAACAGGGACAGTCCCTTTTGGGCAAGCTTCATCTAACTTTATCTTTGCATAACGATGACCAGGCAACAGCTTCTTGGATAGCATTTTGGCTCTTTAGTTTTCTTACTTTATGGCTGGGTCTCATCTGTTGAGTATTGTATATACTTCATTAAATCAACATATCATTTAAAATGAAATATTATAAGGGAAATGATATATTCATAACATTTTCACAACATTTTTATAACAAATCTTAAGTGGCAGAATGTTATTGGTTTTTATTATTGGGGCAAACAAGTAATCTTAGTGTTAGGTTCAAATTTAAACCAATAACAACTAACCACCTATGATTTATTGTAAAAATATTGTGGACGTAGCACCTCTCATATTATAAAATAAGCATCCGAGTTGTTAGAGTAACATCAAATTATATATATATATATATAAAACTGATTTTCACTTACAAGAATGATGCATTTTGCGGCAGCAACCTTGGAGATTTGGAAGTCAACAATAACCAAGACAATAATGACAATTTGTGGAAATTATTTGAGAGCTATTTGGGATCAAGCGAATCCAGAAGATTACGTTGCTCATGAGTTTGGCATTGCCTTAAACTTTAGTTTTTACTTTTTATGTACAACTTTTTAAAACTTCATTTCTTTCTCACTTTTTCAAATTTTTTCGAGGTAAAAGTATACTTTAGCATATTTTCAGCAAAAAACTAAATAAATTGTTTTCATACAGACGCTTAATGTTAATTTGCCAATCACACACAGGTTCTATGGAAGATATCTTCAACAAAAGTCCAGATGTAGAAGTTGGAAAGCAGAAAATCACGTCCTAAATTGATTTTATTTATTTCTCTTATTAGTATCTTTGCTAACTTAGGAGCCTATTTGAATTTGAATTAAGATATTTAGTTAATTCATTTCCTTGTTTATCACAATTATCATTATTGTTATCCTTAGTCTCCAAGGCTACGGTAGGTGCACTCGTACTATAAAAGGGGGTGTAACCGTGTAAGGGGATCTTGGTAAAAGGAAGTTGATGTTTTATCAAATTGTTTATTATAATGAAGCTTGTAGATTTTCATCAAGAGTTTGTTGTAACACTCTCGTATCTCTTCGTCTTAGTCATAGCTTGACAGACCATAGATCGGAGTAGAATCATACCGTTGACTCCTGTTTCACACATCATTCCGTTGTGTTATTTTTCGGTAGCCACGGGGCCCAACTTCTCTTGCGTCAAGTGGTATTAGGGCAAGCCTTTCATGTGCAAGCATGGTGAAACTTTTAAAATTTCCTAGATTTGATAGTCTTTCATATCATTTAAAATTGAAAATAAAGTGTCACTATATACTAATATACACCTTCAGATTTGTAAAATTGATACGTTTCAAAATGATTATGGCGTGGACTATGTAACCTTGTGCATGCCCTGCTCCTTTACTCCGATACCTTGAAATTGAATTTAAATTTTGAAGAAATATTAAAGGCAAATGAAGTAACAATATGAACCTGAATTGTATGATTCCAGAGCAAAGGATTTTTAAAACTTGCTTGCTTGTATATATATATCCACGCAATCATAGGTGTCTCCGTGCTTAGTCTGGATAAAATCTTATTATTGTCAGACTGAATCTCAAGCTATAAGGAAATGCAAATACTTAGTTAGAACGAAAATTGCAATTGCTTTTGCACTAATTTGACATGAAATATTTAGGAAGATACCAAAATATTTTTGTTGGGTGGTAATTCTGAATTCAAATCATTGAGATTATTCCCCTTTACAATGGCTTCATTATGGAATGAGCCAAAATATAACAAGTCATATAAAATAATAAATCCTTTGAAAGCCATTGATCCTTAGTTCTCAACCAAAAAAAAAAAAAAAAACAAGGTAGCAAGAACCATCACTCAGCCATCTTCCTCACCCGAAACATCTCATGGCAATGAACAGACCCGATTTTGGCGCCAAATTTGGAACCTCCACATACCCAACAAGATAAAAATCTTTACGTGGAAAGCATGCAACAACATACTTCCCACTAAAGCCAACCTTCATCATAGACTGGTTGTTGAGGACCCCACCTGTGAAGCCTGCGCCTTAGCACCAGAAACGGTTGGTCACTTATTTTGGGAATGCTTTGTTGCGAAGGAGCTTTGGACCCTCTCGGAGATACCACTCAAGAAAACTGGGATCAATCATAGGTCTTTGATGGACCTCATCTGGTACATGCTCTTCAAGCGACACACAGACGTCATTCTTATCGAACTAGTCGTCACAATTGCTTAGAGTGCATGGTTTAGTCGAAACAAAACCCGCCTGGGAGAAGCACGACAATCCCCACAAGAAATCCTAAGACGAGCTCGCTCCACACTGCAAGACTATCAGCTTGCTCACCAAAGGCCCACTCAGTTCAAAGAAGCCATGGATGGCCGTTGGGTCCCACCTACGTTTCCCTGGTACAAAGTTAACGTAGATGCTGCTGTCTTCTCCCAACTCGGCATGATCGGCGCAGGTGTGATCATCCGGGACCACGTTGGGTCTGTCATAGCAGCCCTAAGCAAACGCCTCCCTCTTCCGTTGGATCCCTTGGAAGCAGAAGCTAAGGCAATGGATGAAGCCACTATTTTTGCATGGGACATTGGTNTTTGGGCCCTCCCCCCCCCCCCCCCCCCAAAAAAAAAGAATTATAAACATATTTGGCAAGTCTAAGTGAGGGTTTGAATTTAAAACTGGCGAAAGTGTTGACCACAGTAGATACTAGATAGATACATTTAACTTTGTTAACTTTCAATTTATCACCATTTGTCTCTGCATTAGGTATTTGTGCCTCCCTCATGAGAACTTCCTATTTGAAACATGCATGATAAAATTAAGTATCTTCCAACCATATAAATTGGAAAAGGTAAATATAATTATAATATATTCCAACCATATAAATGGTAAAAGGTAAATACAATTATAATATGCTGCTAACTAGCTTGAACTCCTCCTCCCTTGGAATTTCCAAACACTTTGTGCATGAGGAGATGTCAATTAATTTATAAGGCCCTTGACTACTTTTGTTCAATTAAGTTCTTTAAATTTCAAATTTATTCATTTCAGGTATTTCGTCCAATTCTGTTAAAATTTGCCATTATATGCATAAAATATTTATATTAATTTTATAGTTTTTTTTCATGTGAGGAAAAAAAATTTAATGGCAATTTTTAATGGAATAGAGCCAAATGTATGAATTGAATATATTTGAAACTTATGTGGCATTTGATATGGGAGAATTCATATTATTCTTGACATCCATATTCCTAGGAATGTGATTTCTTGCTATTTGGATGCTTAGGAATATAGTTATTCCTATATTTGGTTTCATTGGGAATATTTTAAGATTCTTAGGAATGTGAGATGATAATATTTAGTTTATTCCTAGGAATCTTAAATAAATTATTTATTTTTCCCATTCTATCCTTAGTTTTGAATGTGAACTATCAAGTCCTTTAAAAAAAAAAAAAAAAACTTCCTCTAAATAAATAATGAAAAACAAAATATAAACTATTAATTATGACAATTTCATTAAAACCGTAGTCTAACATTTTAAAATGACAAGTACAATACAAAAATAACTATTTAAATTCTCAAATGTTTTATTCTTAATAATAATTTTTAAAAGAGCTTAATCCATAACAAAACAACCTGACAACGTTTTGGTCTATAAGACAAGAGCAAAGATATTGATGATTTGTTTTATATTTTATTTTAATTGCTTAAATGATAAGGAAAAATAGTTAAAATTGTCAATTTATAAAAAATACAATTTCCTTTAAGTTTGGGAATCTGAATACACACTTGTTTTAAAGGGAATCCATATTCCTACTGAGAGGGGTTTAAAGGAAGAATCCAAATTTTTCTAGCATTTGATTCTTTAGAGTGATTTGCAACCAAACATGAGAATCTTTAAACATTCCTGGAAATCCTAAAACATTACCTCACGCCACATTATTATTTGGCATTTGGTACGGGGTAATGTTTTAGGATTCACGAGAATGTTTACAGATTCCCATATTTGGTTGTAAATCACGCTAGGAAATTAGATGTCAGGAGAATCTGGATTCCCCTTTAAACCCCTCTCAGTAGGAATGTGGATTCCATTTGAAACATATAGGTATCCAGATTCCCAAGTTTAAAGGAAATTATATTTTTTTATAAATTGACAATTTTAACTCTTTTTCCTTATCATTTAAGCAATTAAAATAAAATATAAAACAAATTATCAATATCTTTTCTCTTGTCTTATAAACCCAAACATTGTCAAGTTGTTTTGTTATGGATTAAGCTTTTTAAAAAATTATTATTAACAATAAAGCATTTGAGAATTTAAATGTTATTTTTGTATTGTACTTGTCATTTTAAAATGTTAGACTACAATTTTAATGAATTTGTCATAATTAATAGTTTATATTTTGCTTTTCATTATTTATTTAGAGGAAGATTTTTTTTAAAAAAAACTTGGTAGTTCACATTCAAATTTAAGGATAGAATGGGAAAAAAAATTCATTTAAAATTCCTAGGAATAAACCAAACATTATCATTTCACATTCTTAGGAATCTTAAGAGATTCCTAATGAAACCAAATATAGGACTAACTACATTCTTAGGCATCCAGATTGCAAGGAATCACATTCCTAGAAATCTGGATACTAGGAATAATGTGGATTTTGCAATTAATGTACCTTATTATAACCAGAAAGCTCACCAAAATCATAATCATTCCATATTTTTATTCTTATCAATTTCTCATTAGTACTCTCTCTCTCTCTCTCTCTCTCTCTCTCTCTCTCTCTCTCTCTCTCTCTCTCTCTCTCTCTCTCTCTCTCTCTCTCTCTCTCTCTCTCTCTCTCCTTTACCCATTCTACAAACCACAAATCACAGCAAACTGCTCACCAAAGTCATAGCCTCTCTTTCTCAACCAAAAACCCCACCCAAATCATAACCATTCCATATTTATTCTTGTCAACTTCTCATTAGTATTTTCCTATTTTTAGATAATGTAATGAATGCTTAAAAAATAAGTTGCCTCTTATTTGTCTCTTACAATGCACCTGATTGGAGTATTTTAAAAGGTTACCTGGAAAGTAGGGGAAAAAACTCCAATCTTTTGCATTAGCTAGCCCTAAAATGTTGTAAAGTTGACTTATTTAAAATTTTTCCCCTATCTTTATCCCCATGAATGCAGGGATTAACCTATAATTAGAGGGAAATTCTATTCTTATTATTTGCATTTATATGGTGTGTGATTTAGAATCCATTTATATATAATTATATATAGACACGAGAAAGTGCACATTCAAAACAAAATCTTGTTTTTCTTTTTTGATAAGAAATACTTGCTTTTAATTAAGCTTCAAAGAAATACATAGCATCTTGAGAAGGGGGGGGGGGAAGTCATCAACACACATAGGAAAATCTCTTCTAATAATAATATGGGAACTATATAATAATATAATTATTTCTATTGAAGTTAAGTTATAAATCCTAATCTATCCTGCATTTAATGCTCTCAATGGAGCTAGAACAAGTGACATACCCTCCCTCCCATTGAAGTCTTTGTGAGGTGACCACCACATCGTAGTTGGTCATGGTTCTTACACCAATTAATGTGTTTTGAGTAAAAAAAAAATTTAAATGACACATTTGGATGTTCCCAAGGGTCTGTCCCCATCAAAGAATGATATCTTAGGGGCCCAAAACTCAAGTTTTGGTGGTCTAGGAATGAGCCTGCTTACATAGGTTCAAGGCATGCGTACACATGCTTTCCAAAAACCCTAATTAAAACCCTAATTTTAACTATACTGATAACCTAATTTCAAACGATCACAACTCACTCAATATAAATTCAAATCATGCAAAATATATGTTCAAATTGAATTATGGGATGTCTAATTTCCAATAAAACAAACCTTACTCAAAAATCATATGTGGATCAAAAGTTATCATCAAAAGTATGAGAAAAGGACATTTTTCATCATCATTTTCAAAGCGATTTAAGCATTTTTGAGTTGTGATTGCTTCCAAATTATTGTGGACTCTTTAATTACACATGGTTGACATATGTCAAGCTCATCATTAGAGTTAGGAACTAAAATTTATTAATGGGTACAAAATGAGGTGTCTACACTAAATAAACAAGAAAACCTAAAAACAATAAAGAACTAGATGGAGTGCATGAATGCATGAGAGAATATATCAGTCAAGAGATAGGACACCAATAGATTGGTGTAGAGATTCAAAGTGCAGGCCATCAAGAGCTTTGGTGAAGAGATGAGCTCTTTGATCTTTGGTAAGAATGAGCTCAAGAGTTAAGATTCCATCTTCCATCAGTTTATGAATGAAGCGATGACGAATCTCAATGTGCTTTGTTTATGAATGTTGAATAGGATTTTTGGAAATATTGATAGCACTAGTATTGTGACAATAGATGGTCAGATGTTTTTGACAAATACCATAATTGAGCATGAGTTTCTAAATCTAGAGAAGTTGAGTGCAGCAACTTTTCGTAGCAATATATTCAACTTCAACAGTAAAAAGAGAGATAGAATTTTACTTTTTACTCATCGAAGAAACTAGAATATTTCCTAGATAAAAACACTCACCAGTTGAACTTTTCCTATCATCACATCCAGCAGAGCACATTCCCTTTTCTTTTTCTAATTTTGCTATTTATTATTACGATGTTTGTTGGATGGCTAAAACTTAATAAGATTTTCACTCTTGTTAAAGTGCAATAATGGCCCTTTGTGGACTGAACTTTGAACTATAATTAGGCTCTTCATTTAGCAATAAACTTTAGGCTCTTGATTTTTTATTCGGTGTATTCAAGGTGTTGGAATGCATAGACATATTTGTTAGGCTTTGTAGAGCCTAGTTGTGTTTAATATGGATTATGACCTGACCCGAAATAAAAGTGTTACTGTTTCTAATGAGATTTTTTTTCCTGAGGCTTAGTTCATAGAGCAAAGGCTTGAGCCAAAAAATTTTGGCCCGTTTGTAGCCCATTGTGAATCATGTGCATAAGATAGAAAAACTGTCATTTTGGAGATTAGGGTTTGTGTGTGATTTTGGGAGAGAAAATTGTACTGTCATATCTTGTAATTTTCCTAGTGAATAGTGAAATTACTGCAATTCCGAGAAAGTAGGCGAATTGTCAAACAACATAAATATTGTGTTGTGTGATTGTTTTCTTTGGTGCATATTTTTCTCTATTTTGTATCTCACAAATCTGAGAATTTCGTATATATTCCCTACAATAGTTGCTTCAATTCAAAGTGTATTCAAGGAGTTTCATTTTCGCCTTAGAATTGACCACATAGACATAGCTGCTGCCTGCCCGTTATATATGTTCACTTTTTTGTTTTGCTTTGCTTTGGAGTAAAACGGACTGAACTTTTGAGTAAGAGTTTTATTGATTAGTGGTGAAGGCTAAAGAAGAGCCTAAAGTTCAACTTAAGCAATGTAGCAATAAACTTTAGGCTCTTCATTTTATATTCAGTGTATTCAAGGTGTTCGAACGCTTGTCTAATTTATGTTAACAATTATACTATTGTGAGAATTGATGGGAAGTGTTCATCTGATTTACTGTTTGGAGAAAGACTTGTATTGAAATTGAAACTTTGGGATGCAAACTTTGTCTTTCAATTGAATAGCACTAAGGTTTTGTTTGAATCAAGTTCCAAAATTTTTGCTTTGGCTATTCCTTTTGATTGAGTGATTCTGGTTAGTGTTCCCTATTGCTTCCTGTTATTTCTTTTAATTTTTTGAGAGGAAGTATGTAACTTATAAAGACTTTTTTTCTTAGGTGTGAAAATGGTGAAATCTTGTGACTGAACATGTTCTGTTCTAAATAGCAAATATAATCCTCTGTTGCAGTATATTTTCCTCTACTGTTGAAAAGTTTCAATTCTTTTTTTAATATTTCTTTCCATGTTTTTTCAGCCCATCATCTTAACTAGTTTATTGCTACATTGCCTTTCACTTCATTAGTTGCTAGTACTGACAACTAAAGGGTTTTAAGTTGAGATGGCTGTTTTGTTGGGATTGTTATGGTATTGCTAATTGATATGTCTTAAAGCTTCAGTTGAGAATTATTTTTTAGGGGAAAAGAAGAAGCCTTTTTCTATATGAAATAATGGTATGAACCATGTTGCAGTAGACCAGTAGTGCCAATTGATCTGTCTTAAAGCTTTTTTTGTTCCTAATTTTTTATGGATCATCATGCTACATCATTAATAAACCTATGTTTTGTTTAGATGGGTAAGAAAAAGGAGACTTCAAATCTCAACACTAAATCTTCCCAAAATATCTCAAATCTGAGAGTTCTCTAACGACAATCTTTTGTGAAGCTTGTGTGGATGAGGTATTTAAGGGTAATCAACCTAATATCCTCTTAAGTAACTAGAAAGGAATATTCTAGGATGAACTAAGAACCATCCGGATTAGTGCAATGGATTGAAGAAAAATTAGATACTTTGAAATAAGTTTGTCAAAGGAACAGTAGCTGCGACTTGCAATTGTGTGATGGGAGAGAAAGCTAATGGTATGTTCGTATAACTCCTTGTACTTATGTTGTATAAAATTGATAATCAAACATGTAACATGCTATGAGCTTGGGTTAAAAAAAATTGATAGATTGTAAAATTGTGCCACATATTCAAATCCAAGCAACAAAAGATGGTCTCAATCATTGATGACAGCGACTGTAAAACATGATAAACCATAAATTTACTTTCAATTATCTGTGTTCTCATACATTCTCAAGCACAAAAAAGGTGAGAAGGAGACAGTCTCACACACAAAAAAGGTGAGGTAGACACTAGTGATAATTCGTTATCTAATCTTGAGAACAAACGGAAATAGAAAGAACATCTATATGCTACCTGTGGTGGTGGTGGTTGTTTAAAAAAAACCCCACGAGCCATGCCATGTCTAATAATAACTTTGAGTAATGCATGAAAAAAGCAACTTGAAAGACCCTAGCTATATCTCACAATTAAAGGTGGTAATTGTCCCAATAGCTTGTGTAGTGGGTAATGGGATTGTATTTTTGTGGAGGCCTTGATAGAAAGCATCCATATGGTGATGGCGGAGGTGGTGGTTGTCGAGAAAGCACTGGAAAACCATGCCATATCGAATTAAGGAATGGCCTTGAGAGTGATCTATATGCAGGCCATGGTGTCTTAAACAACCTTGAACTACTAGGGGGAGGGACACGACCAACTTTGCTGTTACATCCACCCCAGCCATTTTTGATGCCATGCATTGTGCTGCGAGTAGTACTGCTCCTTTTGGATACATACTCATCATCATCATCATTATCATCGCATGCAAATTGGACATTGTTCTTGACATTAGAACCACTTTTCTCTTGTGAGGGGGACTTCTCAAAGAATAAAAGCTCCGCCGGTTTGCCAATCTTTTCAAACACTTGCATTAATATTGTAGGAACTATGTCACCTATAATCGTGATGGTCCCTTTTTTTGAATCAATATTGACTGAAGTCACTCCTAATTAAAAATATGAAAATTAAATCAATCACATGTGACAAAATATGGTACAAGTGAAAAAGATAAAGAAAATTATAAAAAAATTTCAACAAAAAATTAAATAAGTTGTTTCCAAACAGGTACTGCGTATTGAAAAACAAGACAGACCTTTGATCTTCAGCAACTTCTTCTTCAATTTAATGGGACATTCATCACAACAAGTGATCTCCACTTTCAAGATACAAATCTGATTGGAGAGGATCATTGTTCAAAGAAATTTTTTTTAAAAATAATACTAATAAAATAGAAAGAAAATGCATATACATACTGATACTGTGAACAAGTATGTTTGGTCCAAAAAGAAGAAGAAGAAGATATATTTACCGAAGGTGATGGCATATGCTGATACTCCATTGAAATAGCTTCAAATAAACCAGCCAATGAAAAGGAATTGATCAGACAATATAACTTGAATTTGCAAAGAGAGAACTATTTTATTTATTTATAGCGGGCTTCTTCCTAAAAAAAAATTTAAAACTTCCCCCAAATATTTGTATGCGAGAATAATGAGGCAAAATAATAAATTGAGATATGGAAAATTTTGGGAAAAATAAAACGAAAAGGAAAATGAATCACGGTAGATTTTTCATTTTTACTAGAATCTTGAACAAATCATATATAATATCTTAACAAATTTGTAGCTGCTTGTTAGGAAAATATATATATATATATATATATGTCACATAATATCTGGAATTACATTAACAAGGAAATTGTGTATAAGATTTCATGCCTAATTTATTTCTTAATTATATAATATGAATATGTTAAATGCTCATGAGCGTCAAACTGATAATTAAGGACGGAAACCATATTTACAAGATAATATTTTCATCTAGGATTCTAACCATTATTTCTAAGAAACAGGTTATAAAAATATGGTGTAAAAAAAAAAAGGAAAATAAAACGTAAATAGACATTACAAATTTAAAGAAAACATTCGTCACTAAAATAGTGGTTATATATTTATAATTAGAGCAAGACTTAGGTAAATATAATATATATGAAGTCATTTCTTATTATATTCCAGTTTTTTTAACATAAAATAAAAAATCAACTATTTTTTTTTTTTATGTGAAAAAAATCAACTAATTAAGTATTTGATATTCTTCTTTTCAATTTTAGTTGTGATTTTAAGCTATTAAAATATTAAATAAGTTAACCAACAAAATGATATTATATAAATATATATATATATATATAGAGAGAGAGAGAGAGAGAGAGAGGTGATTACACATAAATATTAACACAAACAGATTTAATTTATCTTTGATAATTCAATAGTTAAAGGTGGAGGTGTACATATTTTGATAATTCAACAGATTCAATATTCAAGGTTCAATTAACATGTTTGAACCTTAAATATCTCTATTGGAAATAACGAAAAGTATCAGTTGAGTTACAAGACCCTTGAAAATTCTTTTTAAAAAAAAAAAAATTTATAGATCACATATACATTATGTTGAAATGATAGTATTAATTATAGCGAAAGTAATATCAGTTAGCTTAGTCACTTTGAGAGTGTTATCTGATATCGGTGATTCACGTATGGGGGGGCTCTTTTTGTATTCAGCATCACAATCGACTGCTTTCCTAGCTACATCCGCAATAAAACCTATCACTTCCCGATAAGACTTTGCACTTGAAGCCGTGTATGCAGCTCTCAATTGCACTAGCGCATCACTAAAATCGGTAAGGCAATTCTGAATTCGATACTTATCCTGTGGGTCAGTGAGCGTTTTAAGAATATCTGGGATTTGATCAATGGTAGCTTCTACTGTATCAGTGTTTATAGCAATAGAAAGGAGGGCAAGACCATCTCGATCAGCTACAGCAGTACGTTCGTCTCCATGAAAAGTTGACATGCAAAAGTCATAGTCCTCGGTCTGCTGGCAAATGCTATCAAGTAAGGCTTGGTCAGCCTTCACTTCAATTGTTGCATTAGAAGCTTGGTAGAAAAGAGAGGTGACCAGTAGAGGGATTACCAAGATTGATAGCCAGCTAATTGGAGAGGTCATTTTCTTTTCCTCTTTTCTAAGTTCTTTGTCAAGAATGATATTGATTCATCTATAATTTGTAATATATATATATATATATATACGAAACCATTTGAATTTTGTTTATTCTCATAATATTATATACCACATTAATTTTGATGTCTTATAATTTTATACATCATTATTTTAATATATATATATATATATCTTTCAATTAAGTTTAAATTCTATTCTATATTTAAACCCTTCATTAGAATTTTAGTGCATTATATTTTCTCTAAATGGTAGAACACTTAATTTCAGGATTTCAAAAAAGAATATTTAATTTCATATACATGCATAATTATAATAAATACCTAATTTTAGAGTATAAAGTTCCATTTTAAAGTCGCAATCATAATAAACACCTAATATTAGAACATATAGTTCCATACAAAGTCAATCATAATAAATGTATATAGAGCTTATCAAAAAAATAATAAATGTATATAGAACACATAGTTAATAAGATTGAATTTATCAATGCAATTCTTTTTTTTTTTTAGGTGCAATAGAGTTTCAATCTATAGTATCAAATCTTGATGATTGATCTTTATCATCAAATCAATACACTAATAGATTTTTAGTGTAAGTGGGGTTCAACTATCAAATCTCTTATTCGACAACACAAGACTTTACTAGTTACGCAAACTAGAACTCACGTATTAGTGTAATCTTAATTCCATTGCTCAAATTAGTTGATGGTTAGCCTTACAGAAAACCATCCATGGTCTGTAAATATTCCAGAAAATATTGTTATGTACAAACTTTGTGAGCCCTCGCATTACTAGTAGCATTAATAAGAATTTCACTATAAATTATAATAAATAAATAAATACTTTAGGTATAGTATCTTAGGTGTACTACATTAATCTTTTCAAATCAATTCGAATGCATAATTGCATTTAATTTAATTGTCCTTGAAAAAAAATACCAAACTAGGTTTTGCCCCCTGCCCTAAAAAAAGACTTCTCATTGTTTTTTATTCTTTTAAACCCCTCATTGTTTGTTGTTCTTCAATTTTAATTTACGCTCTGTTTGTTTCAACATTAACATTTTCTAGAAAACAAAACATTTCCCAAAAAAAAAAATTCTCATAAAATTATCTCATTTTCTATGTTTTGTAGCAACTTTAAAATGCGTTGGAAAAATATTTTTTAACTTACCCTATTTAGATTGGCATAAGATAGAGTTGTTTTCCACGAAAATTTTCCTTTGACCCACTATTTTTTAATACTACCTGTAGGGTCAGTTTTTGTTGCCTAAGCCCAAAAGAGATGAGTTAAAGGCCCAACGAACCCAGAACAATGAATTTGTAGAGAGTGGGTTGAAGGTTTAGGCGCTGACCGGCGTTTACGAAGCATGAACGCCTTTCTCTTTCATTGAAAAAGTACTTAGAACAATTTACAATTGGGGGATGCTCCTCGGCCCATGGCCGAGAAGGCTTCTTCTTCCCCTCCCCCCCAGCGACCTCTCAGGCCCCCTTTTTTACATTTTGCTCACATTTCTTATATATCTCCATCTTCTTCCTCCTGTTAATCATCTATTGGCCTTTCTCCTGACGGCCTATCCCATCAAAGGTCATATCCGTGCTCAAGTGGTTCACCCTGATCGATGTCGCCCTGGCAAGAGGTTACATCCCCCATTAATGCGGCCAGAGGGGTTAGGTGAACATATTGAATGCAGAGGTGACAGTTCGCCCAGAGCTTGCCCTTCTCCGCACCGAGGTCTCGGACGACCGGGGATAGGGTCATCCTTGAACCCATCGTGCGTCCTCAGCGTGGGCCATCTGGGTCTGGGTTGAAGTGGGCCTTGGCTACTCGATTTTCTGGCCCCACAATAGCCCCTCAAAATCTTGCTGCACGCATCCTCGGGCGGGGAGAAGGATTTTGACATCCTCGGCCTCACCCCCCCACCCCTCGTCAGTGCTGGGGCCCATTCACCTGCCAAGGGCACGTCGCTGACGCTTCGGAGCACATAACGTGTCCATCATTAAATTCAAACGGCTCTGTGCTCCCTACGTCCAATGAGGCGTTACTCATCCAATGGCGGAGATTCGTCTTGCATTTATGAGCGGGAAAACCCGCTTGGCTCCTCGATTTGGGGTATAAATATCCGTACGAACCGCTTCTTTCTGTTCCTCATTTGTAATCGAGAATATTCGTGCGCCCCTCTTGAGTTCAGCCTCACTCTTGTTAGTACCTCCAGCACAAAAACCTGTCCGAGGAGCCCTTCCTCTTTCCTGTAAGTTGTTCTGTCTCTCTTTCTCTTTGCCCCTTTTTCTACTTCGCTTGTTCTTTCTTAGTTCTTTTAGGCGTCTACTAGGATGGGTAGATTTAAGAAATACGTCGATACTGAGGAGGCAATGGAGAAATTCATTACCGACTATAAAATTCCTGGCAATGTGAATCTGAGACATTGTGAGGACGGGGAGTGGCGCATATACAGGCAGGAGGGCGAGGTGGTAATTCCCGTAGTCGCCTTCCTTGAAGGGGGGATGACGATCCCCATGGGGTCGGTGATGAGGGATTACCTCATGCACTTTCGGTTGGCCCCCACCCAGTGTGGGATAAATGTCTTTAGGATTCTGGGCTGTGTGGATGCCCTGAACGAGAAGATGGGGCTGAGGTTGACCCACCATGATGTGAACTGGTGTTACAATCTTCAGCTTCTTAAGGGCAAGTCGTATTACCTAAAGACGAGAGACGACAGGGTGCGGCTCATTCAGTGCTTCCTCGAGTCCAGCAAGGGGTTCTATGAGGATTTCCTCATCGTGTCATGGGAGTGGCGCGATGGCCTTCACTGCCCAACAACAGAGGGAACACCAAGTGGGGCAGTGGGAGACAAATAGGGTTTTAAGCTCTCGTCTTTTTTCTTTACCCCCTTTCTTTTTTACTAACGTCGTGGTGCTTTCCGTTTGCAAACCTGCACACCTTCCAGCGTCACTTCCATCTGATCAACCGGGAAGATTTACAAAAGGTACTGAGGGCACCGGTGTACATAAACGAGGACGACAACCAGGTTAGGGCCGCCCACATAATTTTGGGTTATACACCTACCCAGAAATCGTTTCCGGTTCCGAAGCACGCCATCCTCGCCAACGATCCTCGACTCCAGAGGATTACTGTGACCGAGGACGAATTTTCGTTCCCCGAGGAGCCCTCCGACCAGGAAGCTGTCACATTAGCTGTCCCTTCCTCTTCCCAACTGTTTGCCGAGGCCGCCGAGGAAGCTCCAGAGGGGGAAGGGGACGCGTTTGAAGTTTTCGCTCAGCTTGATCAGTCCGAGGATCCTCCCGGGGACTTGGGTGATCCCAATTTGAGTGAAGCAGACCTCCTGGCTTCAGCAGCCCCTCCTCGACTGACAATGGGTTATAAGAGGAGCCCTACCACCAATTTGCTGGACCTGCTTGAGGGTCAGCTGGGGGAGTCCCAACAGAAAACTCCTACCTCTCCTTCGAAGGCTAAGTCGACTTCCGCTCGGCAGAAGCTTCCTCCTTCTCCTTCTCAGACGCGCTCGCCCTCTAGGGCCGTGCCTGCTGGTTCTAAGAAGAAGAAGGATAAGGGTAAAATGATCATGGAGGATAGGACGGTGTCCTCACAGGAGGAGGACACTACTCTGCGGCCGTCCAAGCAGCTTAAGATAGGCGACCCGAGCCAGGAGAGGCAGGTCGTTGACACCACCTCCCCCGAGGTCCAGGCCTGGCTCCCAGCCCCGATGCTCCGTGGGGAGCCTTTGAGGGATAACGCCTCCCTCAGGGATTTCAACGAGGGTGAAGGTAGGTGCGTAGCAGACGCATTAGAGAGGAGCCTGCTGCTCCCGGCGGACATGGCTGAGCTTAACTCTTTGACGAGCGAGCAGGTCTTCCTCAGCCTTAAGCGATATGTGGGGATGGTAAGGGCTACAACCTCAACTCTTCTCCCACTCTTTTCCTCTTATAGGGCTCATAGCACACTGGTTACTCTGACAGGCCGTCCAAGCTATCTTTAGGTTGGAGGGGGCGGCGAATGACCAGAAGGAGGACCTCAAACGGGAGCGTGCTTGGCGCTACGAAGCCACCTGAACCCTGAAGAATTTTGAGGCTGATCTCGCCAAGGCCCGAGAGGCTTTGACGGCGGTGACCAGGGAGCGGGATAATGCTCTGTCTGGTCTCAAGGGTGCCCAGACTCAGGCCGATGAGCAGACGAGGCGCCTGGGCGAGGCGGAGGAGCAATTGCGGGCCGCGAGGGGTCTAATCGCTGATTTGCAGGCTAAGGCTGCAAAGGCCGAGGAGTCCCAGGGGGGGGCCGAATGGGCCAGAGACCAGGTTCTGCGGGCTAAGGACGAGGCTGACTACGGCAGGGAGATGGCCGAGCATGCCAAGGAGGAGGCTGAGACCACAACCTACGCTGATGGGGTGGCTGCAGTAGAGGCCACCTACAAGGCTCAAGTCCCGGGGGTGTGTAGGCGATATTGTTCGCAGGTCTGGGCTGAGGCCCTCAAACAAGCCAGGGTGGAGGCCACGTCCGTCCTGTGGAAGGCAGAGAGTGTGTATTACCCCCCTGCTATCCGTGAGGCCGCCTCTGAGGGCCCTAAGGTTGGGAAGATTGTTGAGGAGGCGCGGGCAACTGAACTGGGTCGGGTGAGGAGGTGCCCCCAGAGATAGTGGAGATCCCTTCCAATGATCTAGCCCCCATCACTGAGGAAGTAGCTGCTCTCGCCGTACCCCCGCAGACCATCCCCTTAGGCCAGGGCTCGGAGGGGTCAGGGGTTGCCTCTGTCCAACCTGAGTAAGAGGAGTAGACTCCCCGGCATCTCGGCTCGTCCTGCTTTCACGTCGTCATTTTATTTTGTCATACTTCTCTTCTATGTACTGTGGCTCTTGCCATGCAATTTTTACGAACTCATCGTTGTAATGCAAATTTGATTTCCCTTTATATAAATTGTTTATTTGTGTACACGCTGCCTGCTTTTCCTTTCTTCCTTAGATCTGTATGACTTTAGCTTGAATTACATGTCGGTCAGTTGCGCCAGTAACGATGATAAGGAGAGAGAACGTATGCATGGGCAGCTCTCTTGCCTCTCAAGGGCCAGGTGGGGCTTGGTCCTTTTCTAACTTGGGATATTTTGTAGTTAGCCTCCCTGTAGGCCTGAGTCCGAGGGCCATGCGATGCCTCCGTTCTGTTCGGCACCATGGTCTAATTAAGCGGTTAGTTTCCCCATAGGCCTGAGTCCGAGGACCATGCAGTGCCTTGGTTCTGTCTAACGCTTTCATTTCTCTGTAAGTATCTAGTTTCTCCATAGGTTTGAGTCCGAAGACTATGCAATACCTTGGTTCTGTCTAGTACCCAGGTATAGTGGAGCGAGTAGTTTCCCCATAGGCCTTAGTCCGAGGACCATGCAGTGCCTTGGTTCTGTCTAACGCTTTCATTTCTCTGTAAGTATCTAGTTTCCCCATAGGTTTGAGTCCGAGGACCATGCAATACCTTGGTTCTGTCTAGCACCCAGGTATAGAGGAGCGAGTAGTTTCCCCATAGGCCTGAGTCCGAGGACCATGCAGTGCCTTGGTTCTGTCTAACGCTTTCATTTCTCTGTAAGTATCTAGTTTCCCCATAGGTTTGAGTCCGAGGACCATACAATACCTTGGTTCTGTCTAGCACCCAGGTATAGAGGAGCGAGTAGTTTCCCCATAGGCCTGAGTCCGAGGACCATGCAGTGCCTTGGTTCTGTCTAACGCTTTCATTTCTCTGTAAGTATCTAGTTTCCCCATAGGTTTGAGTCCGAAGACCATGCAATACCTTGGTTCTGTCTAGCACCCAGGTATAGAGGAGCGAGTAGTTTCCCCATAGGCCTGAGTTCAAGGACCATGCAGTACCTTGGTTCTGTCTAACGCTTTCATTTCTCTGTAAGTATCTAGTTTCCCCATAGGTTTGAGTCCGAAGACCATGCAATACCTTGGTTCTGTCTAGCACCTAGGTATAGAGGAGCGAGTAGTTTCTCCATAGGCCTGAGTCCGAGGACCATGCAGTGCCTTGGTTCTGTCTAACACTTTCATTTCTCTGTAAGTATCTAGTTTCCCCATAGGTTTGAGTCCAAAGACCATGCAATACATTGGTTCTGTCTAGCACCCAAGTATAGAGGAGCGAGTAGTTTCCCCATAGGCCTGAGTCCGAGGACCATGCAGTGCCTTGGTTTTGTCTAACGCTTTCATTTCTCTGTAAGTATCTAGTTTCCCCATAGGTTTGAGTCTGAAGACCATGCAATACCTTGGTTCTGTCTAGTACCCAGGTGTAGAGGAGCGAGTAGTTTCCCCATAGACCTGAGTCCGAGGACCATGCAGTGCCTTGGTTCTGTCCAACGCTTTCATTTCTCTGTAAGTATCTAGTTTCCCCATAGGTTTGAGTCCGAAGACCATGCAATACCTTGGTTCTGTCTAGTACCCAGGTATAGAGGAGCGAGTAGTTTCCCCATAGGCCTGAGTCCGAGGACCATGCAGTGCCTTGGTTCTGTCTAACGCTTTCATTTCTCTGTAAGTATCTAGTTTCCCTATAGGTTTGAGTCCGAAGACCATGCAATACATTGGTTCTGTCTAGTACCCAGGTATAGAGGAGCGAGTAGTTTCCCCATAGGCCTGAGTCCGAGGACCATGCAGTGCCTTAGTTCTGTCTAACGCTTTCATTTCTCTGTAAGTAGGGGTTTGTCCTCGAACCGCTTTATTGGAGACGATTCCTCCTTCGGTTGGATTAGGATCTTACATGTGGCGTTGATCTCGCCTCCAGCTCGAGCCCCCATGTTTTTTTTATTTACGAAGCGTCCCTTGGCCGTTCGTGTTCCGCGCTTAGCGTTTTGGTGCGCGAGACGCGCCTTCATTAATGTCTTCGTGAATTAGCACAAATCCAACGGTCTACGGTCCTTTTGGAATTTGGTGGCCTCATAATTAGCCCTGTTGGTAACTCTCTTTTCGAATTCTGCGTGGATTAATTCTCACCAACCCTCATCCTCTATATAAGGCTTTCCGGGGGGATGGTTTCTCCATACTCCATGAACCTCCCAACACAAACAGAAAGAACACACCCTTTCAGCTCCCCAAGCCCCTTTAATAACCTCACCGGAATTGTGACCGGAGTTAGTAGATATGGGGCGGCTTTGGGCGGGTGTGAGGACATCTGTGCCAAGAGCCATTGTGGCCGCAGCCCCCACTGGGCTTCCGATGCGGCAGAGTCCAGGCGTAACCCCGATGGCGCCATGCACGGTGGCCCGGAGGGATGTTGTTGAAGAACCTAATGTCTCTCCTCGGAGCACACCCCCGACGAAGGAGACGTGCGAACTCATGCCATGGCTGGTGCTCGAGTGTTACCGTCTCCAACGGCCAACGCTCGTGAGGAGTGGAGAGAATCAAGGGAACATCACGGGGGAAGGCGTCCCGGTGCCCCTACATCTGCTCCTCGCTTTGTTCAAGCTCCGCCGCACCGAGAAAGGAGTTGTTGGTGGCCTTGAAACAAGCTGGCCCTCCCCCCTCCCTGCTTTTATTGTCAAGTTCTCCCATTCTCTTGATGTCAATAAAAGCACGGGTTGACACTTCCCTCTAGCTAGTTTTAGGGCGGGTCCACCTGGGCCTCTGATTGTAGAACTAGCTGGTAGGAATAGTTGTAAAGCACGCCTGCCTGAGCCTCTGATTGTAATCTGTAACTTTTCTTTTTATGAAATAATATCGAGCTCTCTTTCTTTGCTGTTGAATCTTCTGTCTCGAACTTTTATCTTTCTGCAGTGTTTTTTTTTTTTTTTTTCTTTTTTGCGCGCTACCAATCTTTCATAGAACGATTACTTAGAACCGTCGCCTGTTGCGCCGGCCGGCGCGCTAATCCTTCCCACAGACGGCGCCAATTGTAGGGTCAGTTTTTGTTGCCTAAGCCCAAAAGAGATGGGTTAAAGGCCCAACGAACCCAGAACAATGAATTTGTAGAGAGTAGGTTGAAGGTTTAGGCGCTGACCGGCGTTTACGAAGTATGAACACCTTTCTCTTTCATTGAAAAGGTACTTAGAACAATTTACAATTGGGGGATGCTCCTCGGCCCATGGCCGAGGAGGCTTCTTCTTCCCCTCCCCCCCAGCGACCTCTCAGGCCCCCCTTTTTACATTTTGCTCACATTTCTTATATATCCCCATCTTCTTCCTCCTGTTGATCATCTATTGGCCTTCCTCCTGACGGCCTATCCCATCAAAGGTCATATCCGTGCTCAAGTGGTTCACCCTGATCGATGTCGCCCTGGCAAGAGGTTACATCCCCATTAATGCGGCCAGAGGGGTTAGGTGAACATATTCAATGCAGAAGTGACGGTTCGCCCAGAGCTTGCCCTTCTCCGCACCGAGGTCTCGGACGACCGGGGATAGGGTCATCCTCGGACCCATCGTGCGTTCTCGGCATGGGCCATCTGGGCCTGGGTTGAAATGGGCCTTGGCTACTCGATTTTCTGGCCCCACACTACCAAACTCAAGAAAACACACAAAAAAAATATATATATATATATATATCTTCACATAAGGTTTCCTATAGCTGCTCTGCTTGTTTTGACATTAAAAATTTCTTAGAAATGAATTATTTTCCAAAAAAATAAATAAATAAACTATCTTATTTTCGTATGTTTGGTAGCAATCTTAAAATGAGTTAGAAAATTATTGTTTTGACTTACCTTTTTTTGCTTGGCTTGAGAAAGAGTTTTTTTTTTTTTTTTTCCTAAAAGAAAATAACTCTATCTATGTTTGATGAGTGAGATAGAGTTGTTTTCCACTTCTAGAAAACAATTCTATCTCATGCCAAGCTAAATAAGATAAATGTAGAGATAATTTTCTTTTGACTCATTTTTTCTAATATTGCTAAACACATGAAAACACGAAAAAACTATCTTTACATATGAGTAATTCTTAGATACTCCCGAAATATGATAAATGTTGCTTTTTCCTCTCACATTTATGGTGGAGTCCTCCATGAATGTGAGAGGAGTGAGTACTATTTCACTATACTCTGGAAGTACCTAGGTATTTTCCTTTACATATAGTTTTCCATTAAGAAAAAACTAGTTAACACTTAACAACTCATGCAATGCATGAAAAAATCCAAATGCCCCTAAATTTTGAAGTGTAAAATCCAAACACCTCTAAACTTTAGGGAGTAAAATCCAAACACCCCTGAAATTTATGGGGTATATTCCAAATTTTAAAACGTTAAGGTGTAAAATCCAGACACTCTTAAACTTCAGGCGATAAAATCCAAATTCTGAAACTTTAGAGTGTAAAATCCAAAAACCCCCAAACTTTAAGGGCATAATTTGCAAGTTACCCAAATATGATTTTATTGAAGAATAAAATTATTTTATCTCTCTTTTATTTTGAATATAAATATGAAACTTGATAATTATGATAGTTATTAATAGACATTTATATTGATTATGTTTCTCTGTAATATATTAAATATAAAATTTGATAATTATGGTATATATTAATTGTATTTATTATATATGGTTGTTTTTTATATAAAACTATTAAATGAGTAATTATGATATTGAACTATCATAATTATTTTTTATATAAGTAATTATGATAAAACTATTGGAGGATTGAACTATCATAAAAATATTAAATAAGTAATTATGATATTTGTTTTTTTATATAAAACTATTAAGGGAAATGCTAACAAGTGCCCTTAAGGCACTGGTTAAGAATCCAGTTAAAGAAAATTTTTATGGGGAAAAAAAAACAATTAATGTTTTGACAACTTTTTTCATTTCCCAAAAAAGTGATGTTAAAACTTTCCTAAAATGGATTGTTAACGAGTGCCCTAAGGGCACTCGTTAGCATGACCCAACTATTAAATAAGGTTATGTTTAGTAACTGTTTTTTCTCCATTTTTTTATGTTTTTAAAAATAATTTTCTATTTTTGAGAATAAAAAACTTGTCTGAAAACCCAAAATGGACAGAAAACAAAAAATGTTCTCAAAACCAAATTGTGAAAGAAACTAAAAACATGCAAAATGTTGTTTTCAATTTCTAATCTTCAAGAGTTAATAAAAAAATGTATTTAATTTAATAAATTTGTCTCATTTAATGAGTTAGCATTAGAGTTCAATTCTTAGTAACAACATATTTTAGTATTTTCTATTTTTTTTTTCAAAAAACTTCCTTTTTTTTTTTTAATTTCAACTAACCAAACAAGTTTTTTATTTCAAAAATACAAGAAAATTGTTTTTTCTTTATATTCCAAAAAAAAAATAGAAAATAGAAAATAAAAACTATTATTAAACATAACCTAAGTATTTTTTATAGTAATTATGGTTGTTCTTATGACGTATGAGTGTTTGTATATTGAACTATCCAGTATCCATCCCACCATTCAATATTTAAAAATAAAATAAAATAAAATAAATGGTTGTGCTTATAATACTATACCACATAACCTTTTTGAAATCTCACAATTTTACACATTATTATTATTATTATTAATGTCTTCATTGGAATCTTGGAACATCATTTTAAAGAAAAATAGTAGAATGTATAATTCCATATACAAAAATAATCATAATAAATGTCTATTAATATCTATAGAAAAGAATATGTAAGAGAGAGAAAAAAAAAAGTATATTTTGTTAAACTTTTGGTGTGCTGCACAAGTTACCGACTAATATTAAAATATTGGCTTGCAAAATTACAAGGACACAAAGTCTTATGTGAAAAAAATGATACATGTCCTAAGATATAATTCTTTTTAAAAATAAGTGAAAATAATTGTGGTGGTGCTTTTTCTGACAACCTTGGGTTGATTGGGCTAGAACCCCAATTTATTTGCGTTCTGAATCGGGTATAATTCACAATGGAAGGGCCTAAAAGTGGTTTGCTTTGTGATGGGTGATTAGCCCAATCGAGAAGGCTTTCAAATAGCTAAATTCCCTTGTTGAAATCTGAGCATGATTTCTCTGTTCCCAAAACTGTGTTCTCACTTTTCTCTCATGTGTCTCTCCACCAATTTTTGTTCAACCTCTACTTCTTGCCCCACTCTTCTCTTTTATACTCTTGTTTTAGTGGGTCTACCATTATGGGAGAATATTCTGCCTGACAATGGGTCCCTTCACCTACGAAGTTTGGGTAGCCTCTTGGGTCTTGTTTATTATTCCATCATGTCTTATCATGTATCAAAGATGGGCCCTACTGCCTGCCATTGAAATGGCACTCTAGTAACTTGTGCATGACACTGAATCTTATGTTTGGCGAGCAAATTCCTCCAAGACATTACTTACCTTGCTTAGAGTGTTTCATTATCCACCTCGCAAGTATGGACCAATCTTGGACTAAGATAAACCTGAATAGGCCTAAATTGTTCCGAGAACGGGCCGACCTTTTTTGCCCACCCACAATAATATTGATCTTTATTGACTTACTCTTTTTTTGAAAATTAAATATCACACTAAAAATTAAATTAATCATTTTAATTTCTGAAATTTGTAAGTTGTACTTATTTAAAATAATATTCTCCTAAAAATTTCGATTTTTCTAAACTGAACCAACGTAGTGGTAGGAAGTACTTTTCTTTGTTGTAACAATTAATTGATTGTTGATATCTATAATCAAATATAAATAATTTAATTTCTAGGTGAGGAGAAGCTATTTGATATCAAATGATATTATATCAACGGTATTAAAATCCAATAATTTTGAGACATGTCAATAAAAAATAACAAACTCACTAACAATTGAAAGACGTGTTATTAAGTAGTTACTAAACACGTCTCTCATTTATTGAATTTTGTTTATTGGATTTTAATTTGGATGACAAGAAATCAATAATATTACAGTATAGTTCTAAGGCATAAATTATTTCCCAACGTAACAAGCTATGAGTTGTTAACCATTTTACACAAATTGATAGACCCACCATTTTTTCATCACTAATCACACTCTACCATGTAAGAGTTTTAGAGCTATAAGTTGCGAAAAAATTTGTGATCAAATTTGCGTATAGGGTTTATATTAAAAATTTCATAGTCGCACCAAAATGAATTTCATTACCAAATTTAAGAGTGAAACTCCGATTATTAAATATAAATGCAACAAATAGAAATCCATAACTTTGATAGAATCTTAGTAAAGATCAATTCTAGTGAAAAATATGATACATAAGCAACATAACATTGAATTCTAATCTGAACGCAAACGGGTAGAACAGGTAAAACTGTAAAGAGACCTTACTAACAAAGCTATATATTTCAAGAGATTCTCAAATGGAATAATAACACAACTCTGCCATAATCTGTTGTAAAATAGAATAGATAACCTAACATTCTTGTCAGCAAGAGTTACTTGGCAAAAATATTGAAAACTCCATAGAAGTTCACAGTAATAAAAAAAAGCTCACTACAAAACATAATCCAACAACATTACGGATTTTAAACTCATTCATCTTCCTGGCTGCGCAACCTGGCAAGCTTGTTGGTCACAACAACATCAAGCTGGGCGGCTCTCTCCACAATCTCCTTCCTCTTCCTTGTGGAGATATTGTGTGCAATCTCAGCACAGTAAGTCCTGAAAAATAAGGAAAATTCCAACATAAGCACATAAGCTTATATAGCCACATTGACAATGAAAAACTGATTGCAAGGGCTGCCTTCACTTTACCTGTTGTGCATCATCAGTAGCTCAAGCTCCTTCACATTGTGAACAACAAATTTCTTGAAACCATTAGGAAGAAAATGACGAGTCTTCTTGTCTGAACCATAGCCAATGTTAGGCATCAGTGCGCATCCCTTGAACTTCCTTCTTACACGAGAATCAATACCCTTTGGCCTACGCCAGCTTGGCTGTCAAAGAAGCACACAACCAAAGTAATCAGTACAAAGTAAATCCACTCTGTATCATCAATGCAAAGTAGTTTCAACCAAAATTATTAATGTAAAGCAGTTTCAACCCAAGCTAACAACATTGGAGACCTTTTTTTTTTTTTTTGTAAAAAAGAATGAGGGAGGAAAAATGTAAACAGGGTTATAGTAACAGGAAGCTAATGAGATATCAAGCTCACTGTGTCGCAAGACCTGTAAGTAAATTTATCTATGCCCTATACACGAAATGCCCAGCTACCGCAATGCATAAAACCTGGACATTAGATACCATGGGCAAAACAGTTTACTTCTTACAAAACAAATACAAATATACTCTTCCAAAAACAGAGGTACCCAATAAAACACAAGAAAGTCTAAAATCCTTGATCTACAACTGCAACCTCAGCCGAAAGATGGTGATATTTATTAGATAATCATAGATTTGTCAGAAATGATAAACAGTTTGCATCATTGGTTGCGCAGAAAAATATCTTCAATGAAGCAATAAATATTAGAAGGCAATTCACATAAAATTACATAATAGGAACTAACTAATTAATAATTAGATAAATACAAGTATTCTAATTTGCAACAGAGATCAGATGGTAGTGCATGTATGTATTCATCACAAAGTTGCAGTAATGATGGTTAAACATCATCACATCTCATTGCAAACAGAACGAAAACCTTTATTCTCAATATAATAACAATGACAGCTTGAAAAGCAAATGGGATCAGACAAGTTTAATCATTATCACCATTTTGCATCAATGGATGCAAGTAAGACTGGGTGTCAAAAGGTAGCATCATCTCCCTTAAAAAGTCAATAAATCAAATGCATAAAACTTATTTTTATGCCCAAAAAAAAAAAGTAATAGAAATGACATACTATCTCATCAAATCCCATATAATTCATCCCATATAATTCTCACTTGAACCAACTGAGATATATAGGCTGTAAATAAAATTATACGGAAGAATCAAACAACAAACATTGACTAAAGTGACAAAACTATCTAAACCTTGTAAAACATACAAGCCCAGATTAACTGATTTAACAGAAAGACAACAAAAAAACATGAAATAACAAACTAACTATAACACTCATTGTAAAACCAAACTAGTTAAATTTAGGTTGTTGGAATCAGATAACATGTCAATCACCACCCTGCATCTTGATGATGCAGGTAAGACTGGGGCGACAATAAACAATCATCATTTTCACCATGAAACCCAGTTTTAAAAAAACAAAACTGAAAACAACCCAAAAAACAAAACAAATAAACAAACCCATTAATCTAATAACATAATAGAAACTACCCAGAAAGCAAAATTTGGAATTGATTCAAAAGAACCCATCAAATTTTCAAACTTTGCTATAAAAAAACAAAAAGATTTCACAAACACATAAAGCAAAACAACGCATCTGAATGTTTTAGAAACCACAATACCTTGACAGAGATCTTGCGATCACACTGGGGCCTCTTGAAATGCTTGACCCTCTTCTTCACGATCTTCTTTGTCAACAACGGAACCGCCATTTTTGCTCACCTTTCTGAAAGATTTCCACAATAGAGAATTGTATTAAGCTCAGATTCAACAGAGTAATAAACATAATATGAAACCTTAAACACAAAATCTCTAACGAGAGAGAGAGAGAGAGAGAGAGAGAGAGAGACTCACAGAGAGAAGTAGGGTTTTTGCTTAGCCGCCGAGTTTGAGATTTTTGCTGAAGCGTTATATAAAGCAACAATGGAGGCTATATAGGTTTAGGGTTTCTCATTTTGGAGTCAGACAATACGGGTCTGTTTGGAAGCTGGATAATGTTATTCTACTTTCCTCACAAACGGATTTGGGTTTGCCCCAACGGGTCGGGTTAACTCCTATATTTCACATAATAAAAAATTAAAGAAATTTGAGATTTTTTTTTTTTTAAGTATATAAAATATGAAAAGGTAAAATACTTTGGTTTCTAAACTTTACTAAAAAAAATTCGTATCTAATCTTTAAAAGTTTCTTTTTTTTCATATTCTTAAATTATTGAAGCGTTTGCTTTTTATTCCTAAATATTGAAAATATCTACTTTTTGTTTTTTAACTTTTTCAAAATTTTTATTTTTTGTCTATAAATTATTTAAAAAAAATATTCTTCCAATTTTTTTCTAAATATTTTTTAAAAAAAATCTTTATAAATTTTAAGGATAAAAAAGAACTTTTTAAAATTTAGAAAAAAAAATAGTAAAGTTTAGGAACCGAAATAGTATTTTATCTAATATAAAATAAACTTGATAGAATAATAACTATTTTCTTCCAAATTTTAGCGAGAAAGACTTAAGCATGGTAGGATCATGTATGGGATGTGCAATAGGATTATGTGTTTTTAGCCAAGTAAATTAAAGAAGTAAAATAAGAATCTTAGAAAGATAATAATATTTTGTAAAAATAAAAAAAGATAACTCGAAATATGTATTACACATATCTTATTAAAAAAAGGACTTTTAAAACATTTTAATTTAATATATCTCATATATAATGAATTTACATAATAAGTTTTAGCTATTTTTATGTAATAAGGATGACTAGAGAAAATTTGGTACAAAAATTGAAAATAAATAAATAAGTAATTACAGCTTTTTGCTATTGTTCTTTTAAATAATGTTTCATTCCCTCTTTTAGTAAAGTTATAATTTTTTTAAAAAGAAAAATAAAGTTGAGAATAAACAAACTCACAAATTAATGATGTTTTGATTGATTAACTATTGTGAAGGTCAACATTATGTCATATGTGACACAGTAGAAAAAAACAACCAATGTTTCTACTTAAAACCTTTAATAATTTTTAAACCATAGCAAAAACAAAGTATTTATAGTGTAGATGGGTTTTTTCTTTTAACTTGGTTTGTTATTTTACTACACAACCATAGTTATTTGTAAACTCCAAATTTTTCATACCAACCCAAATTTTTGTTTTGGTTCATCGGTTTGGCGGTTCTCATGAGGTCCGGTTTGATGGTTAAGGCTACAATATCTATGAACAACTAAACTTTTTCTATACTAATGATCTTGATACTCCTTAACATTTTCAATGAAGATTTTTAACATTCGAATCCCTTTGCCTTAATTAATATATATTAAATTTTTAAAAATGATGTTTAAATTCTAATAACGCAATTTATTTGGGTTAGCATTTGATTGAAATTTTTACTTACCCAAACCAGAACAATCCAAGTTTCCACAAAAAAATAAAAAGAAAATTTACAACCTAACCCAACATATTACTTTAAGTTGAATAGAATATATATCCACATCCATCCAGCCGTGATTGCAGGTGATGCTGGCAATTTTCAAAATGACACATATATCAATCTGAGTTAGCCGTTAGGGTGGAATTCACTTGGCCTGACAGCGGCAATTTATTTATTTATTTTGGTACGGTGGAGGAATAGAGAATTTGAATCTTAAATGTCTTTGTTAAAAACATTAAGAAGTGTCAACCAATTGAACTATAAGATTCTTAAAAAATCAGCTTATAAGTAAAGAGGATTGGTTTTTTTTAATAAGGACTTATGAAGATGAAAAACAAAACAGCTTATAAATATAAATTAATGATTAAACACAACAAAATTTTCACAAATATAGTAAAACACAAACAGGAAGAGAGGAAATAAATTACAGTGGTTTAAGAAAAAACTAAAAGTGACTAGACTAGCAAAATCATGTTGCAGCTTTCTTACGAGCAAACCGTTGCAAAGATTTTGGAAGCTCAACTTCCTCGCTGATTTTCTGCTTCTTTATAGATAATTGTCCATCTTGCATCTGTTGTTCCAAGAAAGGCCTTTTAGCTTTAGCAATAATCTCCTGTCTCTTTTTCAACTTCTTACTAGGCTTACTCCTCCCCTTTGTTTTCTTCTTCATGTTGATGCCGTCCTTCACAGCTTCTATGGTAGCTTCCATTTCGGCCTCTATTTCCTTCTTTGTTGACTTCTCTTTCTTCCTTGCTGTCTTCACTGTACCAATCTTTGTAGGGTCTAGCATAATTGTCTCAGGTGGAAGCTTGTCAAGAAGAAGGTGCACTTCCTTCTCTCCCCTCTGTTTGCGTGTTTCAAATGGATTAGCCACCCAAGAATCAAAGTTGGGTTCCCCAGATCCTGGAATAAGAATACTAGACCAACCCATGGAGTGCCCTATGCCTAGAACATCTTCATATGGTCGAAACAAGAAGTTACTTATCTTGTAACCTTTCACCATTGAATGATTCATATATCTGCTATAATTCTGAGTTCCTGAGAAATCAGAAAGAACCTGTACAAAAGAACCAGTTCCACATGCAAGCAAACCCTTCTGACTGAAATCTAATGTCTTTGCGTGTCCTGGTAAAGTTTGGAGAACCTCAAATTTCCTCAAGTCCCAAAGCTTAATTTTCCTCTCCTTCCCAGCTGTGGCCATGAGATGGCCATTAGGGTGGAATGCCAAGGCGGAGACAGGCCCATGATGACACAGCATCTTGACTAGAGGAGCAGAGCTGGTAGGCTTCCACATGGTAACTGTTCCACCAGAATGACCCAAACCAACAACCGCATTGTAGGGATTCACCTGCATCACATCAGTACGGCCTAAACCAGTCCGGATATTACCTATCATAGCACCCATCGATACATCTTCATAATGGAGCTGCCCGAATTTGTTTATGGATGCCAAGAGAAAGTGATTTTTCAGAAACTGAAGTTTTAACACTGCACCTTGATCCTGAAAAATTGATGTAAAGTCAGTTATACTGCACCTCCAATCAAATTTAACATCCAAAGAGAGTTGACATCAAAACATCAGGAACTCCTTTGTGACTTTCAATCTAGAGAAAACCATTGAAAGTGAGCTGCACATGTATGCGTAAACACGTGGATTCTCAGTTCAAGATTAAAGCTGAGGAACTGATAAGCCTTGATCATAACACTGAATAATATAGAGAGTGGATCTATGAATCTGTCCCATTGCTAGGCATGTACTGTGTTTATAGCATGTTCAACCTGCCCACGCATTTGATTTAGACTCCTGAACAAATGGAGGTACCATGTGGTTCAAATTTAACATCCAATGAGGGTTAACATTAAAACATCAGGAACTCCTATGTGACTTATAATCTAGAGACAACCATTGAAAGTGAGCTGCACATGCATGCGTAAACATGTGGATTCTCAGTTCAAGATTAAAGCTGAGGAACTGACAAGCCTTGATCATAATACTGAATAATATAGAGAGTGGATCTATGAATCTGTCCCATTGCTAGGCATGTACTGTGTTTATAGCATGTTCAACCTGCCTACGCATTTGATTTAGACTCCTGAACATATGGAGGTACCATGTGGTTTATGTAAATCTAAATTTTGGTTAGAAACAACTAAATGAAACTGCTACCAAATTTAGATAAAAATAAGTGAAACTTTGACTCATCATCTGCTTTTAACTCAGCCACTTCAAGAAAGGTCTCATTCTAAGAAAGCCCAACAAAGTTTTATGAAGCTTAACACTACAATTGTTTGGAGTGGGAGTGGGGAAAAGGGAAGGGGTAGCAAAGCCAAGAAAAAATAATTGAAGTAAAAAGAGGGCTAACAAAAACAGAGACATTACTACTTCTCAACACGAAGCATCAATTGAATACATAAACAACAATACACGACAGGTGATTCACCAAAAAGAGTTTGATGGACCTGTACTTAAATGTTCCAGGTGGACATGGCTTTACTGCTGGCTTGGTTTCTCACTACATTTTTTTAATCTAAATTATATATAACACCCTCTAACTTTGATCTGTTTTTATGTCCTTCCTTTAATTTTATTTTGTTTTTTCATTTCAGTCCTTTTCCATTTGTTTCCAATGTAGTCCTTCCATTCACTTCTGTCCAATCTGCACTGTTAAGTACATCAAAACAACATTGTAATGGGAAGTGAAAGATACTAAAACTAACAGTGAGATTGGACGGAACTAAAAGGAAGAACTAAATTGAAAACAAATTAAAGGACTGAAAAGAGAGAGAGAGAGAGAGAGAGAGAGAGAGAGAGACTTAAAGGACTGAATTGAAAATAAGTTTAAGTTAGAGTCGTAGTTTATAATTGAGCTTTTTTTTTAATATGTATTGGATATTTTACTAGGTAACCTGCCTAATGTACATAAGATACTTGAGTGTATTAAACCATCTATTGGATCCACTAAAGAAAAAGAAAATGATACACAACACAAAACTAATTAATTTATGAAAGAAGACAAGGGAGAAAGATGGAGCATTTCTGATGATGCTTGTCTGATTTACTATAAACTCATATGAAGAGCTCAGCTTCAAATGCAGCTTTTATTGGTTATTATAAATCCATGCAGAACACTTTGGATCTATGTATACTCCATACACTACACTTCAAAAGTTAAGAAATTTTTTATGGCATATTAACACATACACACAGGTAAATCAACCTACATGGACAAGATAAAAGAATGCGGAACCTGTGACTATCAGAGTAAAATGTTTTTAACTCATTCTGGGCAAACAACTCCAGCATACACACAGAATCAAAGAGCCTATTATAGCTTAAAAAGACACACAATTCATTCCAGGGTAGCATACTGACCTTTAGGCAGTGAGCCTCTATGCCCTCTTGGCCATAAATATATGTATACCTGTCATAATTTAGAGTGGTTAGCTATTCAGATATAGCTTCAGAATGCTGTACAAGAATACTAATCAATAAATACCAAATAAGAGAAAAGAAAAGAAAATTTGATACAACATGTTACAGAAATGTTCAAACCACAGGACAACATGTGTAACTTAAACGCATAGCCTTAAATTTTTTTTTCCTTTTAAAGCAATGACCGATGGAAACACCTATTTATCAAATCGTACTAGGAACTAGCTATTGACAACCACAAGGCATGGTAGAATATGTTGAAAATAAGGATAGATAAATTTAATGGAAAGACAAGGACACAACCAGAACATGTTAATCAATGAAGACTTAAGTTGGACCCAGCCAAGAGCTTTGTAACTCAACTGGCACCTCTTGATGCTTCCAACAAAAACATCTAGGGATCAAATCCCCCCACCCCCCAACCATCGATGTATTAAAAAGACTTAAGTTGGCCCCATGAGGAAAAATGTCAACAGCAAGGAGTTGGCAGGTCATGAGTTACAAAAACCTAAACAAAATAGATGATCCAGGCTTCAACCAAAGATCTAAACCCAATGTTATAATATTAAAAAATAAAAAAAAGGTGCTTGTTGAGGCAGGATGACAATTCAACGAGTATAAAAGCTTGGTTAAGAGCAACTGAAATTAACTATCCCAATGCAGTAGGTTCATCCTTATCTCAAACAATATGACCATAAAATAAAACTGATTTTTCGCTTACAAACAACCATAACAAAAGCCTTAATACATAAATAACAATAAAGCACAGAACGATGCTCATTCATAATCAAATTAAAATATGCCTTCAACACAGAACGACGCTCATTCATAATCAAATTAAAATATGCCTTCAACAAATGTGTGTGTGTGTGTGTGTGTGTGACACACGCACTGAGATGGTCATAAACCCACAACCTCACCCTCCACTAAGAATTTGCAAGGGATGGACATGTCAATTGAGCTAAAGCTCATTGGCACATCTTCAACAAATTGCTTTGCGACATGATGTCTTCAAGAAATCATGTCGCAAAGCAAAACATGATAGCGGTGACAATCACAGGCCAATACAATGACAAGTTTAGTCCAAGATTGGAGAAAAGCAACAAGAATAAATTATCATAAGGCAATGGAGGTGAAGCAAGTAGTAACCTAAACAGCCAAAAAACATACTAAGGGTATGTTTAGTAGACTGTAATAGACATTGTAATATAATAGTGATTTCTATGATTTAGCAATTCAATAATTTGGTTATGTTTTTATTACAGGAAATAGTCGTTCCTCATGAATAGCTATTCTTTAAAATGAGGAATAACTATCCATTTCTAAAAGGGTTGTAATAACTATTTCTTAGTAGGTGTATTAATTTCTAAAATTAATATATTTCCAAATAAACAAACTTTCCATAATACACATAATAATTATGAAAAAAAAAATTCATAAAAAATTAACTAATCTCTCTTTCAAATTAAAATATATATATATATATATTATTTTTTAGGAAATATAATTATATGAGTAAGATATTTCCTAAAATATATCTTAAGTTTGATTTAAAATGTTTTCATTCCATTGTCTTCAGGTTCTATTATTGTGTTATCATCAAGCAAATGAATAGTAATAAAAATTACATTACAACATTTTGTATTCCTTGTAATACCTATTCCTATTCCTATGTAATTACCATTAGGATCTATCAAATGTGCCCTAATTGTAGTGCTTGATCATAAATATTGGTTAAAATTCCACAAATGGCAACAAACAAATAATATCATGCCATTCAAAAAAATAAAATGAGATTAGTTCCTTTTCATGCAACCACACAAAAGAATCAGCAAAATGAGACCCAAGAAGCCCAGTTCAAAACTAGATTAAGCGGGTTTAGCAACCTCTCAAAATGTTATTGTTAGAATTATGGGTTAAGTGATTAAACTCATCATTTCCTAATAGCTTAAACTTTTGGGAAAATCAATAATTTAACATAGTATCAGAGTAGGAGATCCTGAGTACGATCCCTGTCTTCATTCTACCTCCCATTTAAAATGTTAAATTCCCACTTGTTGGGTCTCCACTTATTAAGGGGAAGTTTAGGCTCACAAGTGAGTAGGAGTGTTAGAACTATGGGTTAAGTGATTAAACTCACCATTTCCTGATAGCTTAAATTTTTGGGATAATCAGTAATTTAACATAGTATTAGAGCAGGAGATCCTAAGTTCGATTCCTTTCTTCACTATACTTCTCATTCAAAATGTTAAATTCTCACTTGTTAGGCCCCTACTTATTAAGGGGAAGTTTAGGCCTACAAGTGAGAAGTAGCATTAGAATTATGGTTAAGTGATTAAACTCACAATTTCCTTATACTTTAAGTTTTGGGGACAATTGGTAATTTAATAGTTATCAATTAGTCCAAAGATAAAAAGCAAAACAAAGGACATGTCATTCATGAAATTAAATTGAGATTAGTTCATCTCTGTGCACCACAAGAATCAGCATGATGAGAAAAACTTCAAATAGCATATATACTTCAATTCCACTTTTGAAATGAGAAAAACTGAATATCATGCTAGAACCCTATATTCTAATAGCTAAGATGACTTTAAGGTGGAAGTGGAACCATATAATCTGTGTACCAAATTAGATCCAAAGTATAAGGTTTCAACCATATAAACACATGCATCTATATTATATAGGTTTTCAACCATATAAACACATGCATCTATATTATATAGGTTTTTTTTCCTTAGACAAGTTTTGGCCCCAAGAGGAGGAGGAAGGGTAGATTCAAACTAGTGAACTTCACTTCATGACGTATGGTCCTCAACTGATTGTGCTACCCCTTGAGGTGACATCTAGATTTTATAGATTTACCATGTGAATGTTCAAATAACTTAATTTAATCATGCAAACAGTTCAACTCTCAACAAGAAGGGCATACTTTTTCTGCACAGCAGCAAAGAAGGACTGATCTTGCAAGAACACCACATCACGCACTGTTTCTCCAACCTAAATAATCAACAATTAGTCAATTAGTCTAATCTTGCAATCAGGGGTAAAAGTTGACATACAAAATACGTAAACCAGAAAAAGTCCAGGAAAAGCATAAATTTGGTTATCTACTTAATTTTGTTTTCTTAAGAAATCCCTTTTTAACCTTAAATGAAAACTATCTCAGTTTGGCATAACCCACATCCCCTAAGTACAAAGAACAGCGACATCCCAGACTAACAATCAAAATTTATCACATTGTGATCAGGGAGGTCTACCTACAAATTATATATCACAGATATGAACTGAAATTGAATGAATAAAAATTCTAACAAATATTCCTACAATATTCATGCTATTAATTGATCATTACCAGTGGTGTAAAATATTCTTTTGTTATGAACTTGAACCACATGAAATAATGAAAACTACATTCAGAAGCCAAAGAAACCTCGCAAATATGCACATCTCAAAGCCCCAGGCACTTTATCAAGAAGCACAAAAACTTGAGGCTACCTGGGCAGCTGGACAGTTTTTTCTCTTTTAACCAAAAAACTCGAAGAGATCTCTCACAATGACCTCGTTATCTCGAGGTTTTATCACTCACCCCTTTGTACGAGGCTGCAGAGAGCCAGACTCTATTATAGTGTAAGGGAAGGATCAAGCTTGAATGCATTAAAACTTTTTTTTTTTTTAATGATTGAAAATAATTTCATTCATAAGAAGAAATAGAACAAATCAAAACATGCAGCTTGCCTCATCCATAAAAATCTCAAATTCAAAAGAGCTACAAAATCTAAAAAAGAAGACAAAGGATACTGCCTAACGCGTTCATCCTCTTTTTTCTTTTTCTTTTTTAATTATAATTAACATGGTCATCCACTCATATAAAGACCACAACATAATTTGCTAAATTACATGTATAGGCCATTCAACACCATAAATTATCTTGTCAAATAGTCCACAGCGCAAACAATGCAGTTGCCATCCAAATTTTCAAGGAGAGGAGGTGCCACTTAAACCGGAGTTCATTGGCCTCATATTTTGATACTTTTAAAATTGCAAAAGAAGAAATTGTTAACAAATATATAATCCCAGCATTCATATGTCACTAATTAAGGAGTTTCATCTATCTAGTTGGATCTCCTAAAGGGCCAACTCAATCTGTTAGGACCAGGGCATACCTGAATTTCTCTTCTTGGGATCATATTCTTCATGTCTACAATGGCCAGATGACCCTTCCGTCCAGCAGCAGCCATATATTGACCATTTGAGGTAAAAGCAAGAGTGTATGGACTAAATTCTGCACTTGAAGGTGAAAAGACACATATAATTAGTTGAATACGACCAAACTAAAGAACAACTTCATCATATGCTTCTAATGAATAGACAAATTTGAGGCAAGGGAATCCAATTTCATTATTTAATATTTATCCACAAAAAAACTGCTCAAGCAAAACAAGTAAAACTTAGGTACAGTTAGTTAGATGTTGTACCGTAGGTTTCCCAATTAAATTCAACCAAACAGTGTTGTCTTTTCCTAAGCACAATTAAATCAAACCATGTGTTTCACTGGTCAATACAACCACATTGTTGAATATTTAATCGGGAAACCTAAGAAACCGTACCTAAAGTTTTGCCACACACAAAAAACATACATATATATTTCTTAAGGCAAGTCAAAACTAGAAAGAAACCATGTACAAATAAAAAGTACTTCATCAAAAATCAAAAGTAAACCTGGTAAAATAACATCATGTTGATTCCTGGAACTGGAGATATCGACTTCGCGCCTAATATCTTCCTGTTTGATTCTCCATGTCTTCTCTACCGGACCGTCCGCCTCCAAATACCCTCCCTCACTCGGCATAAGCCACTGAATCATATACATACATACATACATACATACAGTACACCCACATCATCATTTTCACTAATACAACAACAAGAAATAGAGAGAGAAAAGAGAAAGGTGCAGACCTTTTCATACTTAGCAGCGGCTTTAGCAGAAGCTCCATGCAAAAATTCTCGATGGGAAAGCTGGCCCTTCAGTTTTTTATCTTTCAAATCGTCGAAATTAGCGGCGCCGCCTCTGAGGTATTTCTTTACTTTCAAATCTAAGTCCTCTGATATCTCCTCTTCCTCCGTCTTTTTCTCCTTCTCCTCCTTAGTCGCCTTCACCACGCTCATTTTGATTTTACAATAAACAAACAAACAAACAAACAAAAATTACAGAGAGAAGAGAGGAGAGGAGATGGGTTTTAGCCGGTTAGACCAGATGTTTCCGCCGCAGGTTGGTGGTTCGGTGGTGGCTGGTGATTTCGGTTGCTGTGGAGAGATAGAGAGAGAGAGAGAGAGATGAGTTTTAGTTTTAGGGGTTTATGTGGGTTTAGGTCAGAGAGAGAGAGAGAGAGAGAGAGAGGCTTAGGCTTAAGGTGGGCTAGTTGGATTGGGCGGGCCAGGGGCTGTTTTTCTGTTTGGGCTTAAGGTGGGCTAGTTGGATTGAAAAGGTGAAAGAACGTATTTTTATTCCCTAGGTGTTCGTTCAGTAAAAATTAATTTTATTAACTTATTTTATTATTTAATTTATTTTTATTACTATTTATAAGTTTTAGTGTATTATTTCAATTAACTTTTACTTTTATTTACAGTAATTTTAGTAAAAATTTTTTAATTTTAGCAAAATAAGCGAATCTCAAACAAATCCTAAATCTAGATCAGTTCAGTAGCGGATGAGATTATGTCTTCCTAGGCTAGCAAACTATGAATTAGATATATGATAACAAGCAAGAGAGAGGGATTAAAAAAAAAATCTACTTAAGATATTCTCCTTGATTCCCTTTTTTTTTTAATTCTTTTAAGATCTATGTTTGTATTTGTTTTCTTATGTTTTATTTATTTATTTATTGATTTTCATGAATAAAATGTAACACTTCTACAAGTCACATACTATTGGAAGTGTTTTTCTTCTGGTCAAAAGGTGCACTGAATGAAAGATGGATTTTGCATGAAAGTTATTGTCCATTGGCAAGTCAGTTTAGCTTCAAGCTTCCTACAGATTATATGGGCAACGTTCTTCAAGTATGGGTTGACACTATTGTTAAGTATGAAAACTTGAAGAAATTTAAAGGAATTAATGATTATGTCAATTCCACGAATTGATTTTTTACCTATCAACAAGTAGGAAAAAGAAAAACTAGGTAGTTTATTTTCTCTAACATTTTTCTGTACCTTCTTTTCGTTTGGTCAATATTTTTTTTAGTATTAGTATTCTCACATGTTTTCCTAATCTGTTTCAGGGAGTGAGAGGAAGAAGATTGATTTGAAAATCCAACATAAATAGTTCACTTGAAGTGTGTAAATATGCCCCCTGCGTCTTGGATATCATTTATCACACTGCTTCAATTACATTCAAATGTCTAATATTTTCATTTTCCTTTCTCAATGTCCTCAAACAACTCTGTTACCTTCTATAAATTTTAAATTGAATTTAGTCGTGAATTGCAACGTTGTTTATTATGAATCTTTTTTTGATAATGTTTCTCACGTGCATTGCAGAGCACACATCTACAACCAAACTATGTTGAAATAAACCCCAAATCCAAAAAAAATAAATAAATAAATAAATAAAGAAGAAAGAGATGAGATAAGAAGTAATTAAGGTGAAGAGAGAGAAATAGAGAGAACATGAAGAGAGATAGAGAGATCGTAAACCAAATAACTAACCTCAAACACCATTTAAATGCCTTTACCAAACAACCCCAAATATCTCTCTTATGAAAAAAAAAAAAAAAAAAACCCTATGTTTTGATAGATACATAGAATTTTTAAAACAACAATAGATTTTTTATGTAGATGAATTTAAATTTCAAATCTCTTATTTGAGAGACAAAATATTTTGAAAATATTGAAGGTTACATATCAATTGTACGAACCGCATTTTAGCTTTGCCTAACATTCTTGACCATATGTAATGAAACGATATGAGAGTTTACCGTTGCATTCTTTATGTTTATTTATTCATTTATTATTATTATTTTCATTTAAATGTTGATGTTAATTTTTTAATATTTATTTAAAAATTTATAATTAATTTTGTAAACTATATTATGCTAATTGTGCATGTGACGTCAGTGCACTAACCAAACCAAATTGACTATTACCTAAATGTAGAGATCAAAGTAGCATTTTTGGGTTTGGGTTTTGGTTTTGCTGAATGCAGAGGTTAGGTGTGGTGCTGTGCATGGGCTTTTTCATTTGGACCTCACAACTCGCAAGTCCCACTTGGACTTCATTGCCATTAGCAAGGCAAGAGTTTTTAGCACCAAAGTTGTTGCTTTGAAGTCCAATAACTCCTGTAAAACTCTCATTTGAACTTGATCATCTGGCCTCATTGTAAAGACTTCTTCTACATGAAATTCTTTTTTCTCCTGCTCAGCATACAAGGGATAAAGTAATAGGTGGGATTTAGGCATTTAGCTCCAACGAGAGAAATTATGACTTTGGACTCAAGACACTTTTTGTGTGTGTATGTGTGCGCGTGCGTGCATGGATAGAAACAGGTTTTCATACGTAATATGTTGTGTAAGACACAAGTCTCGTAGTTTAAATAGTTGGCACTTCCAAATGCGTCCATAACATTCCGGTGTTCAAGGTGCAGTTTGGATTCGGCGTCCGCGTTTGCTGAAACGCGTTTTTTTTTTTTTTTCTTGGCTGCATTGTTTGACTTTGGAGAAAAAAATACTGTGCATAAACAATGCGTGTACTGTTCACACACTGTTTATACACTGTTTACCTAATAAAAAATATTAAAAATAGATCCCACAACATTATTTATGCATTTAAAAATTATTTTGCTACAGTGTTTTCAGTTTTCAGTTTTCAGTTTTAGTAACAATAAGTTCAATCTAAACGGACCCCAAATCTCTCTCCCTACGGTAACAACCCAATTATCCAGAAAAGAGTGGTGTAAATTTTTAATAATAAAAAAGTTTCCATATCATTAAAAAAATATACTATGTCATTACTTCTTTAGACACATTTTTGTATCTGCACTATCAATACTGCTCACTTGAAGTTTTTCCCTGCCAATTGTTGCTATAATATATTTATATATTTATATCTCAAACTGTCAAACCATTAGTGAAAAAAAAAAATACAAATTCAAAATTATAGGAATCATTTATTACTATGAAAAAAAATTATCCTTTGTCAAGAGTCAAGACATGTAGCTTGCTCCGTATAGCAGCCTAACTCCTAAGCTAAGCATACCTTGTAACCCAAATTAAGAGCCATAGTCATCTCTTCCTACGTAGTATGTAGTTCCACCCTAGATTGACAATGCAAAATAATAGTAATAAAAAAAAGGCATTCTGATGGGAAGTAGCTAATAAAGATATTCAACTCCTTGGCTAACAAGAACAAACTTCCACAGAATTCGCTATTAGCACAAAACTTTTTCCACTTATTAATATTCTAGGTACCTCAATTCCTGCCCAAGTCTTTAGACTGTATCACCTTAGATTAAGATGAGAGCGCTATGAAAATTGGAATTCCAAACAAAATTTAAGTTCCTGACAAATATGAAAAGGGAGGAGGGGGAGAAAATTTTGGGTTAATGATAGAATTAGGACTTACATGCCTACCTTGGCAAAGTCTTGCTTTCTTGAAATTTAATGCTACTAAATCACATCAAATGGTAAACATTTTTGCGCTAACTGGATGGAATTTGTACCAAATTCACTCAATGGACAGAATGAAATGATATTGCTATTTAGAATAACTGGATAGAAACTTGGTTACTTCAAACAGTCTTCGTCCATGTATGTCAAGGAGAAAATGGTGGAAATAATGATTATTTTTTCTTAAATAAGCTGATCCTAAAAGTGCAGAAATATCAATAAAAAGCACTAAAATCTAAAATTACAAAGGGTAAAGCCACCATTTGAATCATACAAGCAATGGCAACATCAAAACGAATAAAGCTTGTAACTAGAAATAATCAAACTACTATCTTTAATGTTAGAAGAAGAAAAACTTGTAGCTAAATGCTCTTAGTTATATTACATAAATAATAGCCATTGGTTAGTAAGAAACAACAAAACTGTAGGGATTAAAAGGATACAAAAGAACAACAAAAAAATAAAAAATGCAACAATCTAATCTTCTCCAAATGAGAATACAAAAGTAACTTGTTCTCAATGTTGCTTCAAATATTCAAAGACAAACAAATTGTTAGAAAAATGCATTATAAGTTAAATACCTATTACCTACAAACTTCTGATAAAGGTAAGCAGCAGTAAATCTCTACGTACCTACTATTTTTGCCATTAGCAGATATTCTATTAGGTTTCTTCAAATGACCTGCAGAAAAGGCATACAAAATTGTGAAAGTATAAAGGATTATTATATACAGCACAGGATCATGACAAGCAGCGATAATCAGGTAATTTATACACCCATAACTCATCATCTGTTTCCCCCATTCTTCACTGTAGTTAACAAGTTCAAACCATTTTTCTCTTCACAATCTGCTCAATGGTGTCTCTCAACAGACCAACCACTTCCATTCATATAATTCTTAATTCACCAATTCAAACATAGCCCCATATCAAGAGTACTACCTTTCCTAACCCTTTGCCCATATATCATCTCATAAGTTTCTAATTCAAATCATAAAAGGTTTTCGCAAAAGTTTCTAATTCAAATCGTAAAAGGTTTTCACAATTCAGATCATCCAATACAGGAGATTCTAATTCAGCACAGGTAGCCTCCTAAGAAATTTCACTAGTAAGGTAAACTACCCCACCCCCCAGTAATGTCACTAATAAGGTAAACTTAGGTGTTGAGGATGCTAGGTCAGTCAGTTGAGTTCTTAATCAAAGCATAAATTTAATCTCTTCAAGCATTAGAACATCTCAAACCCAAACCTTCTGAGAACGAACATAGTTTCCTCTCAAAACTACCTCTATGAGATCTTTTCAACTTAGTTAAACTAATCTTAATTCCAATTCTATGACTCCATGTCTTCTATTCAATTTATTAACACAGGCAATGGCCTATAACTGTAAGAGCAGTCCTGATTCAAACTAAATATTATTGGACGTACATTACTATCGATAAATTAGCAAATAAATTACTGACTTGCTACACATATAGCAGAGATGGAAATATGTTAAAAGTCAATATATTTTACTAGTTACAACTAGACTGATATGCTCTTTGCAAATTACTCCAGCTATACAACTAATTCAAAATCACTCCACATTTGCATCCTACACAAACATGCCTGTCCAAGAGCAAGCTATAGAAAACTGGAGTAATACTAGCAGCAAGGAGGAAATTAAACCTAAAGGTAAGGAGAAAATGACCACATTGCAACAAAGAGAAAATGAAGGTTCAGCTTTAACCAACAAAGTAGGTATTATTTATCACCCAACAGGTCTCCAAAACCTTATCAGAATTTTAGTTTACATTTTTCCCCCAGATAAGTAAGAGAATTTATTAAACTGGGTTTGATAAGCTCTTGTACTTTTTAATCACTGTTTTATGTTTCAAATTTCAACTTACACAATAATTTCCTTTAGGTAACCATGCAATCGTCAACTGGATAGTTGGAATAGCATCAATTTTTTGTAATCTTAGTTTACCTTTGCTTTTTGGGATATTCTGTTTTTGATAACTAGCTTCTGAAAGAAATTTAATTGTGATTCCCATGAGCAATCATCTATTCAGGGAGTTTCTAGAAATAGTTAAAGCATTTCCTTGTGAATTCACCATACACTTCATAAATGTGACTGAAAGAAAAGATAGTTCATATTATAATCCCACTAAATGTACTTCCTAATTTATTTTTGAAAATGAACAATGAATTAACAGTCAAAACCTCAAACAATTTTGTAGAAATGAATAGGCAAGTAGAAAAGATAACCTCTTACTACTAGCATAAGCATATTTTGACAGTATTTCTTTATAAAAGATGGAAGAATAATAAAGAGCAATAAAAAAGCTATTAAAGAAAAACTCAAGTCATAGGATAGGAAAACAAGCAGCAGGCTGCAAGAATTATATTTCACAATATTATAACAATTCATATACACCTCCTTACGATCAAATAGCAACTTCAACTGTACATTTTAAATATATAAAAGAAAATCTATAAGACTAACTTTCAACAAAATTAGAGAAACCACTCCATAAACTTGTCAGCTAAGAGGAGAAAAGGAATGGAACAAACACCAAGAGCTGACCCAACAATTAGGCAAGAAATAGTTTATTGTATAGCTAATTATTTCAAGAGCTCAAGGAGGAAATGGAACTCAGCATCTAAATTAGAAGCCAAATTTTTGCTTAAAAATAGACAGAAGGGACAAGGAGCTGCTATATTCAAGCTAATGAGAAAGAAAAGGGGCTCTTATTCCTTGTTACCAAATCTCTTGGCAATGATTGGTCGGACATCATCGGCATCAATCAGGGTCTCTAAGAAAGGAAGTAATGAAACTAGTGCACAGTCTGACGGATCATCAAACCAACTCTTTATAGGAATCCCATTATTGACTTGCAACCGGAAAACCTGAAATGATCAAAATGAGATAAGGCTTAAACAATCAGAATCAGGAGTTTACCCTACAGGTACAACTATTGTTTTGTTTTTGTCTTTTTTTTTTTTTTTTTTTTTTCTTTTCCCCCCTTTCTTTTTTTGGATAACATACACTGTTTTCTCATGTCAATATTAAGTAAGTTCTGAAGACCTTATTCACACCAAGGGCTAGCACTCAAATCTTTGCCTTCCTAGATTTTTACCGGAAATATCATTTACTAGATTTTAGTATGAATTTCCTGCCTAGACATATGCATTTCCATAAGTTCCAAAGTTCATCAATTACTTCTTAATTTCTTAGAAATGCCAAGCAGAACTGTGAATATCTGAACCAGATGATGGGAAGATACTGTCTTACGTAAAGCCATGGAATCAAACAAAATGCCAGGTCTTAGACCTCGGGTCAGCAATTCCTCCACCCCCCCCCCCCCCTTTAAAAAAAACTCTTTCTCTATCTCTGAAGAAATGCACACCTTCAAGAGTTAAGAAAGTCCAACTAAATCTAAGTTGATACCCCCTAACATAATCTGAAAACACAAATATCAACCTAATGATTAACACCACTAAAATAAATTTTCAACATCTCAAGAAGTGACCCAAAAAAAAGGGACCAAGCCAAGGGCCAAATTACTGAGATAAAATGGGCAGGTGAGGTACCTGTGGAGAGTTATCAACTATGGCAACTTTTGCAAGATCAAGACCTAAAACTGTCAAATCTTTAGTGTAACTGCCATCTGCAAAAATGCATGATTCACGGTAAACTCGGCGAGATATAAGCTTTCCATCTGGATCCAGTATATCAAGAAGTTGCTCTGCATAGATGCTTTGGCTTGCAGTAAAAATAACAACTTCAAACATCTCCGCAACTCTCTCCAAGAATGTGTGGAGGTAAGGCCTCTGTTTCACATATACAGTGTGCTCTTTCATATTGAAGAAAACAGAGAAGGTGAAGTCCGCATCATCACGGTGTTCCAATGTAGAGTGGACAAGTGTTTCTGCATATAAGAAAGTCAAGACCAAACATAAAAATCAAAAGAAATAACAATATAATTACATTGAACAAATGTTAAAGTTAAGTGCTACTCTTAGATTCCAAGTTGAACCACAATGTAAAGGCTCCATGAGAACGGAGGCTCGGATTATATATTCTTTTAACAAAATTCACTTGAGATTATCAAGAATCTATTAAACCTCTATCCAATATTGGTTTGAAAAGAAAATTTCATTATTCAGAAAATCTTTACCCAAAGAAAAAGTAAATTTTCAAGAAACGCTTAATGAACTCCAAATTATGCCAAGATCATATTACAGTACCCAAAAAAAAAAAAAAAAAAAAACATATCAACTTATACATAATGTGTAACTGAATGCCTGCTTTTGTGCTTTCTACAACTCAATGAGTCCAGCAGTCAACTAAAGTTTTTGTAACAAAAAGCAAGTCAGTTGGAACAAACAAGGTTCACTGAACAGTGTCATCTTCAGAGCTTTGGGATGTTTTCTCATGTGCAGGCAATGTGCACAGTATCTGAGAATCGAACCAAAAAAGCTTGATGATCAACAACGAATACTATTCCGGATTGTATCACTTTGGCCAATCACTTTAGTCGGATCTTCAAAGCCAGATTTGGGACCAACATAATCTGATGAGTTCTTGAGTTTTCACTATATTCACTTTCATTAGCTTTTAAATTTGATTTTCATCTTTTTAATGATTAACTGCCAATTGGGATTTATGAAGATGAACAATACACCATTGGCAACGTATAAGAAATTTTCTCCTCCTGCTACAGAAAATTCAAAATTATGTCTAGGTATAGATACCGTGACATGACCATCTACTGGATACATACTATAACAACAGTACAAATGAGGTTGATCAACTTATTGTGGAAAACAAATGTGTCATTAAGTACTCATCTATATAATGCAAAAATATTTGACCATATAAGATGATATTTACTAGCAGGTTGCAGTACAAGTGAATGAATTGGACTTACAAATCCCAAATTATTAAAGTTCAAACCATATGCCAGGAGAAATTGAGATATCATGTTAACCTAATTCAGGATTACATAAGTGATGGAACAACTATATATATCTCAATTTCCTTACCATCCAAATCAAGTACTAGTGTTACAGCTTTACTGTTCTGAGTTTCCTTTGGCAAAATAGTTGCCTGAAAGTTTGACACCACATCTGATAGTTCTGGTAAATTTTTTATGAAAACTTGTGGATCAAAGCACTCTGCCTGATCTGAGTCAGAGTTAACATCAAATTCCTGGTTGCAGGATCTCATCTGATCAATTGCTAGGTACAAGCTGTTATTATCTGAGACCTTTAAGGCTTCTTCACCAGATTGGGTATCATTGATATCGCTCATTTTCACAGTTTCCTCAAGGAAAGGCAACATTATGTATTGCTCAGCCACATCAAACAACGTACTCGGCTCAGTATAATCATAATTAGGAAAAAAATTTGCATCACCAATATCACCATCAAAAGCATTCTCATTGACGGGTAAGCTAGCAACTATCATGTCAGATATATAAAAATCTGATACATCACAAGTTTGATAATCAGATGAGCTTCTATTATCATCACTGTCATCAGCTCCCAACCTTGGCATGTCAGGATCATTGTTATTCCCTAAAGCAATTTACAAAAAGGGTCAGGTATCAGATACAATCTCTTCAAAAACACATGCAAAAGTTGCTAACTTGACATGGTTAGAGTATGTAAACAGGAGCTGAAATGCATATCTTTTATGATTTCTTTATCACATTCAATTTGGAGTTCTTGTTCCAGACAAACCATATTTACAGCTGCAACAATATTGTTCCAGGCAAAGCATGTTCCCGGCAAGTTAGGGTTCATGTTCCAGATGAAAAAGCTTGGAATTCATGTTCTTATTACTTCTAGCAGTCGAAAGTAGTGTAAAATACAATAATTTCTTTTATACTTAGTCAGGGTTTTGAAAAGCTGCAAAATATGCATGACCCAGTTTTCCATGCCTTCAAACAAACATCATTTTTGAAGAATCAGATTTTCTATTACCCCATTTAAGAAGAAAGAATTCACCTGAATTAAGAAAACATAAATGCAAAATCTAGCCTTCAGTGACTAGAAAATGGGAGACTAGGCCCACATGAATGAAGCAAATGTATGGAAATATAGGCGGGTAAAAGAACATTCCACCATTGTTTAATTCTTATCTTTTTCTTTTTCTTTTCTTTTTTACTCTCAGCATACCATATTGATTTGTAAAGTTGTATTCAAAATAAACAAATAAGTGTCTAATAAAAAGTAACTGTTGTTCTTCAACTTTGGTTGGGGTTTCAGAAGCACATCTAGAAGTCTTTCATGACCATTCCCACCTATAGAGAAAATAAAATATAGTAGATTGATTTAGTTTCAACCAACAGAGTTGCAAGTCAGACCTGTATCACTGTCAGCTTTTAGTTCAGTATCATTTTCAACAGGCTCCAAAGCAGGAGAGAAAATTGTCTCTAAGTTTGAATTGTGAGTAGATTCCTGCAAATTAATGAACCACCACTGTTGGTACCTTACCACCAAAATAGATTAAAGAAGCATAGAACACAATAAGATCATGATATAGAAACAGTACATGGAGGACAAAATTCATAACTAAAACTTAAAAAAGGGACACATATGCTATCTTTTTGAGAAGTACATATACATATATGCTCTCTTTGTTATCTGAATAACTATATGCATACAAAACGGCACAATAGAATTTCCAGTCATTTTCAAAATGTCTTTAACAACAAAAGGTAACCTACAATACTCGCAAGGAGGTCCAGGGAGAGGTAAGAAATACTCGCCTCCTTGCCATTCACACCTCATATCTAACAAGAACTTCCATGTTTTCCAATGAAAATAACTTCTCCACACTTGTGGCCTCCACTTGATATACCATATGTTTTTAACAACGAATAGGCAAGGAAAGCAAGCTCAAATAGATATTATTAAATCCACTAGATGTCACAAATATTTACCCATTCCCCACGCTGCCCTCTTTCTCAAATTTTTACTTATAGAAAAATATATATATTTACTTATTAAAAAAAATCCTAGATAAATAGTTGCAATCAACTATATATCTTTAAACCCATCACAGTTTCCACATGCACCTTGTGTGCTCCACATGCATCAACTTCATGTGTTTGCTTTGAAAGGGTCACAATACAAAGCAAAATCATCTTTGGTCAAAACAATTAATGTATCTCAACCAGATTTAATAACTACTGTAAGGGTATCCCAAAATGACAAATTAAAGAAATAACAGTATGGTCTTTGCAAATAAAAATTTTACCATTCTTTCAATGGTTGCAGAATCTACAAAGAATGATGCTTGTTTCTGAAACTGAGAAGTTTCTTCATTAGGCAATTCGGCACAGTCTGTAGCTTCATTGCTTTCAATGTTCTCAATGGGCACTTGGGTGCTTGAAGAAACTATAAGAATGATCAGGAGCATTAACAATGCATCTCTAATTACAAAAACAAACTGAAATATGCATCTCTGATTACAAAAATAGGAACCCAGTCAGCCCATAAAGCTTGGAAATAATAAAACTCATTGTTTGTAACATCAAACTGTGGTTGTATTGAGTGGAACACAAAACAGGACAAAATACCAACATAACACAAACAATTTTAACTATTCCACAACTGATATTTTTTTTTATTTTTTGGATAGGTAACTATTCCACAACTGATAAAAAGGTAATTAACTTCTTTTCTTCAAAGTGGGTTTTAGTGTGTGTGTGTGTGTGTGTGTGTGCGCGCGCACGCGCGTGTTGGGGGGTGGGGGCGGGGTGGGGGGCAAAGAAATGGATTAGAATTTGGTAGAACTAGCTCTGGCCAAAATGTCACTTCCTCCTCTTATAAGAATGAGTGGAGAGTAAGGACATAGATTCAAAAACCACAAGTTGCTAATGTAACTTACCAATAAAAAAAAGGGTGGAAACTAGGGGAACATTTAAAAGGCGCATTTTTTCTTTGCTTCAAATAACTTTTAGTGCTTTTTTGTACTCTTTTAACCTTCTAGATGTCATTTCTATTCAAGTTGTGCTTGAAGTCTGAAAGCATTCCTGTTTATCTCTTTGAAATTCAAAGCATGCAGAAAGTTTTTGAATATAGAATATCACACACACACACACATATCTATACACACACACACATATACATATATTTTTTGATAAGTAGCACATATCTATATATATAACAAGACACTAATAAAAAAAAATGGTGGAAACTAAGGGAACATTTAAAAGACTCATTTTTATTTTTTTGCTTTTGATAACTTTTAGTGCTATTCTGAGCTCTTTTATTCTTGAAGACTGAAAGCATTCATATTTATCTCCTTTAAATTCAAAGCATGCCAAAACTTTTTGAATCTTGAATATTACATACACACACTGATATATAACAGGACACTAACATTGTGCAATATTATCTATGCTTTACTTTACATGGTTCTGTTCTTAAAATGTTATTTTGAAACGAAGTACCGATGTCACACTATTTAACAGATTTTTGTCCACCCTTGGTGATCAAATTGGTCAAACTAAACCTACACTGGATATCTATCTGTTGATGTCCAATAATAGAGAACTCGAAACCTTCATATTAAATACACAACACATTGTTTGAGAGAAAAAAATCTTAGGGGTAGTTGCTTACCATCCTGACATTTGTGAATACAGGTGTCAAATTCTGCTGTTTGTTCAGTAATCCTGACATATGAGCATGATTTTTTGGAAACTTTACTCGGCTTTTGGCAGACATGAAGACCATATTTTTCTTTTAAACAGTGCATGCTCAAATTGTGCTTCATTTTTAGTGATGGCATTTGATCTGAACTGCTGATATGTACCGCAACCTTGATTCGGGAACATCAGTGGGGAAACAACACCCTCTAAACAATCAAATCAGAAGCAGAGACTGGATCATGGAAATGATAAAGATAAAAGAGGACAAATGTTCAGCAACCATTAGAAACAATGAGAATCATGCAGTGTAGTATTTATGCACTCAAACATCTTTTAAAGTCAATGTTTGTAAATAGAACTTCAGTAATTAACACATAAGAAAATTAACTAGCAGATCCATAATCTATGTTAGATTTATCACCGAGAACACAAGAAAGTTTAGTATAAATTAGTTGGGTGTAGTTAGTTAATCACCATAATTATCATAGCCAGAACCATCACTAACCAAGCCAAAGAACATGTTACCAAGCCAGAATGCCTAATAAAATCAGTTCCCTCAGGAGTGCTATCTTTAGCATGCCAAAGATTGACTCTATGCATTCGAACGTCCTATTACTCGTATACATACACCGAATTAAAAAAAGGGGGTGCTACTCAACAAGCATAACAAACCTCTCACTTTTTATAACTCCCCTTCAAGCAGAAAACTTCTATACAACTGAGTGTGGCATCCACATCACCACCACACCCCAAAGAAGGAGAAGACCAATATCTAAGAGCACCTAGCTACCAAACAATGTAATAGCAAGTGATCGACAATCTCTCCATCTCATTTACCCAATATATCAACTTGGGTTATCAACTGATATTGATTCATTTTCTTTTGATGATCGGTCCAATTTAATAATCTTTTCCAATGCTGCCATCCATGCAGAGAAAGATCACCTTTTCAGGACAAAAGTTTGCTAAATACTCCCATGGGTGGACAATCACATCATGCTTCTTTCAGCCATCGTGTAATTGACAAAATCATAAAATATCCAGATAAAGCAAATGAAATCATATTTCCCCTCTCTATATATTAACCATTTTTTTTTAAAAAAAGTAACAGAGTACTTTCTATTCAAACATATAAATAAAATAAAACTTTTTCTCTTGTTTTTGATAGGTAATAAAAGTTTTATTGATAGCAAAAATGCAACGTGTTTACGATGGTATACTCACGACAAAGAAAGAATACAAACAAATCAAATAGCAGATCTAACAGAAATAAGGAAACTTTTTCTCTATATAATAGTAATAATTACAATAACAAAAATGAAATCAACTTGGATGGCCCACATAATCAGATGCAAAAGAGGTTACAAGTGAGAGGGAGTAACGGATGATCAACACCTTAAATTCTTTCAAAGCTAGGATTTTGGTTTATTACATCTAGTAATGCGACAAAATAAGGTCTAAAATGAGAAAAAGGTGACAACAATTCACTTAAATCGACACAGTTTTTGCTTTCGAAACTCAAATGATGTGTAAGGAAGGTTTAATGAATAAGGCTCTCTTAAATGACCTTTTCAAACATAAAAGAAAACGAGTCCAACATTCAAACACGACGACACCATCACCAAAGTCAATACCACCGGTTCCAACACAACAACAGCCCCGATCACAATTAACAACTCCACTAAATGTGTTTTTCCTACTCTCTGCATCGAAACACACTTCAACATCAAAAATTCACTGTCAATTGACTCATCCATTTGAGCAGGACTACATCCAAAGATAGCAGATAATAGAATTTATCCATTTCTGTTAAAATTCAAAGGTGTCTAGTTAAGGCATAATATTAATGTGTAATTGCTGACTAAATTGAGGAATTTAAAGTCCTAACAAAAACAAAAGGAAACCCAAAAAAAAAAAAAAAAAAAAAAGGTATAGAAACAGTAGACCAACTTATTGAGAAGTCAAGAATTCCAAAACCCAAGTCCAAATTACCAAAAACTTTCTAGTAAAGTTTTAAAACAAGAAGAAAAGTAGAAAACCCAAGTCAACCAAGTAGTAATTCAGAAGACCAAACTCAAAATCAAAGTTGAATTCATCACATCAAAAAAGAAAAAGAAAAAGAGGAGCAACAACAATTCAAACAAGAACCCATAATTAAAACCAACCCATGAAGCTAAAACCCTAGAAAGACAAAGCTGAGATGACGGTTATACAGTTAAACTACCATTTCAACACAATAAAAGCAACCCCAACCAAAAAAAGAAAAAGAAAAAAGATTGAAGTAAAAGTAAATGAAACTCTAAATTTAGCTTTGAACCAAAAGAGGAAACTAAAAAACAGTGGAATTAGAAAGAAAATACAAATACCTGGTATAGTATAGGAGCTGAAAAACTCTCTGTCTCTCTCTCTCTCTCTCTCAACCTCTGTGGGTGTGTTCTGTCTCTGACTTTGTCGTTCCTCTCTCTTTTCTTTTTTTTTCTCTTTTTAACTTCCACGAACGGTCAGACAAGAAGTGATGTTGGGTTCTGTTGGATCTTACGGACGGCTGAGATTGGTATATTTGGGAAGTGGTTTAGACCGGTGGGAATGCGCCACGTGTGCTGTCAAAGACCAGCTCAGGGTGACGCGTTGACACGTGCAGCTTCGCGGAAAGAGAGGGTGAGTTCGGAATTGGACCGTCCCCACGTACTTCTATTGGCGCGTGCTCTTCACACTCGGATAGTAGCACTCAAAAATAAAAAAACTACTACTTGTTTGTTTCTCTCCTTCGACGGTTGCGTGTTCGCAAACATTGTGTGTCTTTTGACGTTCTCTTGTGTTCTTTATTTCATTTACTGTTTTGCCATTGTTTTTTTTTTTTTTAATTATTAGATGAATATATCTCTTTTTCTTATTCGACAACAACAAATTTTATCAATTAAGTTAATTAAAATTCATTTATAATAAAATTGATCATGAGATGATAAATTATTACTAGTTTTAATATTAATCTACTAGTGATATATATATATATATATTTTACATAACTTTTACAACAAATTCTAAATAGTTGATTATTGTTGATGGAGAAAAAAGTAATTTAAATAGTGAGTTCAAATTATAATCAATAACAATTTACCTTTTAGGATTTGTTATGAAAATATTATAACCGTAATAATTTTCTACTTTTTTTTACCCAGTAACCAGGGGCTAATTTGGATTTGTTGTAAAATTTTGGTGTAAATGTTGTGAACCTCACAATACTCAAAAGTAATTTCACTTTGATTAGTTAAATGGGTTTACGCATGATTAAAAAAATGAATAGAAAGATATGTATATCCAATGTAAGTCAGGTATGGGCGTATGGTTGAGTATGGCAACGGCAATGGCAACTGGCAACCACTTCAAATATTTTAAACCTAAGAATCTACAACTTTTTTTTTTTTAATTTTTATAATGCTGAATAAGAATCTGCTACTTGGCTGGAATGATTTGGCCTAGGTTGGAACCGTTTGGTTAGGTTGAATTTAGGCAAGAAAAATAGAAAAGGGGAATTAAAGAGAGAGTTCTTTTCACTTTGTTTGTTGGGACTTGGGAAGCAGAAGCAGAAGCAGAACATGTACGGAAAAGAAAATAGGGTGTAGTCTTTGGTGTTCTTCGTTTTCCACTAGAGTCCACTGAATTAAAATCAACTTGAATGCATGGGGGAGAAAATGTGAGAGGAAAATAGTGCAAGAAATGTGAATGACACATTAATTCATTGTCTACTTGCTAGCCAGTGTTTCATTTTGACCATATGTGAGAACATTTTGACCATATGTGAGAACTACGACTTAAAAGCATGGGGACTTTTGGGCATTCCCTCAGATACATTTTCCAAATTGGAGGATCAACTAATCATAAATTGCTGCTAATTATTTTCATTAAAAGATTTAACGTGGTCCGCGTACATTTATTTTAATTATTATTTATTTGAATTTATTTTATTTTATAATAAGTGTAATAAATAAATACCTATCTTATTAAGATTCTTTTTGTGAACGGAAACTTACAATATTGTTTGGAAGAAAAATGCGTATTTTGGTGAACATATATACTCTTATATGGAAGGAATATAAATAGAGAATCAACGTCAAATTGAAGGGGTCTCTAGTCTAGCCTCATAAATTAAAAGCTTTTGTTCTCCATCAAAGGGTATTATTTCTTCAAATTCAATAATTTACATTAGTATTTTTTTTCTATAAATCACTTGAAAACAACAATGATTGTTGTATTTTCTTCGATTGTTTTAAAATTTTTCACATATATATTTGAACAACAATGGCTATGTTGTATTTTCTTCTATTGTTTTAAGATTTCTCACATTATGTCCCCTAAATTGAGGGATACACACATAGAATCACCACTTGAAGTAGGCTTAGAGGCACAAATAAACTATTTTCTTTAAGATGATATTTGCCCTTAATTGATTGTGTTTGCTATCGGGCTGCAAGCAAATCGTCTTCAAGATACAACTAAGCATGGATTCTACGTGTTACAATCTTAGAGAATCTTAAGAATTTTTTTCTAATACAAAATCTATAAAAGGTTTAAAAGCTATAAAAAAAAATGTGAATAACTTTATATGAATGATTATTTATAACTAATGAATAGTTGCCATTGAAAATGCATCTTTGAAATGTCACTATAATTGGAACAAATTATCTAAAACATTGTCTTTCACTATTACTAGTTGTTAGGGACTCAAAAGGCTTCTTTCCCCTCATTTTTATGCAACAATCTTGTAGAAAACACAATTACTACAACTGTTCACTCGAGTAATAATCATTCCGCTCGAGCAAGCCCTTCATAAATCTCAAGTCCAAAAGTTCGTACATACTTTGCCTATCCCTAGCTTGCTCGTACCTTGTTCAAAATTCTTAACCATAATTTTGTCTCTTTTAATTATTCTTTAGTCATCCACCACTAAATTAAGAACACTCACATTTTTATTAAAATTGAGAAATTACAGTAAACTCACCTGCGGTTTGGCCAGATTTCACATTGCCTACCCGTGGTTTAAAACTTAGAGAATCTTAAGTGTTACAATCTTGCCTACCCGTGGTTCAAGATACAACTAAGCATGGATTCTACGTTTTACAGTCTTAGAGAATCTTAAGAATTTTTTTCTAATACAAAATCTATAAAAGGTTTAAAAGCTATAAAAAAAAAATGTGAATAACTTTATATGAATGATTATTTATAACTAATGAATAGTTGCCATTGAAAATGCATCTTTGAAATGTCACTATAATTGGAACAAATTATCTAAAACATTGTCTTTCACTATTACTAGTTGCTAGGGACTCAAAAGGCTTCTTTCCCCTCATTTTTATGCAACAATCTTGTAGAAAACACAATTACTGCAACTGTTCACTCAAGTAATAATCATCCCGCTTGAGCAAGCCCTTCATAAATCTCAAGTCCAAAAGTTCGTACATACTTTGCCTATCCCTAGCTTGCTCATACCTTGTTCAAAATTCTTAACCATAATTTTGTCTCTTTTAATTATTCTTTAGTCATCCACCACTAAATTAAGAACACTCACATTTTTATTAAAATTGGGAAATTACAATCAACCCACCTGTGGTTTGGCCAGATTTCACACTGTCTACTCGTGGTTTAAAACTTAACACTTTACCCACCTGAACATCAATTTGTTTGCTCTCTGTTACCCACCTCACCCTCAGATGTTAGAAAAACACCATTTTATTAAAAATCAGAACATAACACAGATCAAAAACATGAACCATTGAATTTTTTCTTCACAAGCCCTAGAAACACGAAAAACCCCATTCTGCATCTAACATTGAAATCGTGCTGCAAGTATAAACCTAGACGAGCAACGGGTTGTTCGAGGGACTAAAATCCTGGTAAGAAACCAGTCACTATTTGGGTTTTTAATTTGGGCTTGTGGTTGTTTCATAGTTTTTTGAGTAATCAATCAATGGTCAATGTTACCTGTAACGGAATGAGAATATTGGTTGTGTTTGTTGATATTTATGAAAAATGTGACCACCTATTGTTTGGATTTGTGTTTGTTTATGGCATTTTGTCTGTCGTGGTCATTGTGTCTCACAGTGGACCTAAGTTTCTGTTGGGTTTAAATTTTAGTGTTTGCATGTGCTTATTAGTAAAACAGAAACAAAAACAAAGCAAAAAAAGTGATCACTTTGATGTGTGTGTTGCATCCCAAAAGCAAAACAGAAACATACAAGTGTTTACTCTTTATGTGTCTGTTGTTTACAATTCTTTAATTGTTAATTGTGTACGTATCAAATGGTAATTTGTTATTGCAGATGGATGATGAGGAAGTGAAATTCGAGGTTCATTATGAGGGTACTTTTCTGTGGAACCCAAGTTTAGAATACTTTGGTGGGAAAGTTGAAGTGATGTATAAGGATCCTAATAGGCCTAGTTATTTTGTAATAGAAGGTATATGTGAGGAATTAGGGATTGATGAACCATTAAGGGTTCGCTATATAGCTCTTGGGGGTAACTTGGAGCAAGACTTAAGGTTGATAAAAGATGATAAAGATGCGGTATCCATGTGTAAGCTTAATAAAGGAAGGCCAAGAGACACCATCATACAGTATGTGGAGAGTGGTCATGCTCCACTTGCAGTTGAAGTTCCTGATGGGGTTGGTCAAGGGGTTGGTCAAGGGGCTGCTACAGGGGGTGCGGGGGTTGGTGCAGAAGCTGGTGTAAGGGGTGGTGTAGGGGCTACTACAGGGGGTGATGCTAGTGTGGGGGTAGAGGAAAAGTTTGATTGGTTGAATAAAGGTCTGGAAGGAGAAGACTTTGCTGATGATATTTTTGGTGAGTCTTCTCCACCTCACACAGTTCTATCTGAGCCTAACACTGTTCCAACCAACCAACCACTAATACACATCAGCCAAACACTAATACACCTCAGCCAAACACAGATACACCTAAGCCAAGCAATGTTCCTCCTCCAAACATAGATTTAGATGAAGAGTGGGCTGAACCAGCTTTAAAGGATGATATTGCAAGTATGGATGGTTCTGATAATGAGCAGAAGTCTGGCAACCCAGGATTCAATGAGAGGACTGATATGAGAAATGTTAAGTTGGTAAAAGGGATGAAGTTTCCAAACTTCAAAGTTTTTAGGAAGGCTTTGAAGGAGTATGTGATTTAGCATCACATTGATATCAAGTGGAAGTTGAATGAGAAGAAGAATATTTCTATTCATTATAAGAACAATTGTGGATGGAAGCGTTATGCCTCAATGGTGACTGGAGAGTGCACATTTGAGATCAAGACGCTTAATCCTAAGTATACCTACCCCTTAACATTTCAAAATGGGCAAGTTACATCAGCCTATGTGGCAAACATGTATTTGGAGGATTTTAGTAAGAATCCTAACTAGGAGGTCTCAGGTGTTAAGTACCATGTGATGCAACAGATTTCAGTTGATTTAAGTCTTAGTCAGGTGTATAGATCAAGGAAGGCAGCTAGGGGTTTGATTCTTGGAATGAAGAGGCTCAATATGACCTACTTATAGATTATGCAGAAATGATAAGGATGACAGATGTAGGAAGCAAGGTGATATTGCAAACAGAGATGGAAAATTAGAATGCAGAACCCAAGTTTAAAAGAATGTACATTAGGTACAATGCTCAAAAAGTTGGCTTTCTAGGTGATTGTAGACCTTTTGTTGGGCTGGATGGATGCCATTTGAAGGGTAGGTTTGGTGGGCAATTATTGTCTGCCACTACCAAGGATGGAAATGACAATATATTCCCAATAGCAATGGTTGTGGTTGAGCAAGAAAATAATAACAACTAGATCTGGTTCCTGGAGTAGTTTGCAAACGACATTGGCAAGCCAAACGAGCTAAATCTAGTATTCATCAGTGACAGGCAGAAGGTATTATCATCTAGCTCATGTTTATGACTTCATTACCTGCTTACTTGAATACTTACTTGCATAGTTGCTTTCTTGAATGCTTACATGTTTACTTGCTGACATTGAATGCTTACTTGCTTACTTGATTACAGGACCTCCTACTTGTAATGGAGACTATATTCCCAACTGTAAAGCACAGGTATTATGTAAAGCACATATACAACAACTTCAAGGTTAACCACATAGGCATGGAGTTTAAGAGTGTAATGTGGAGGTGTGCTAACACAACATCAGTCAGAGAATTTGAGAATTGGACGGAGCATCTTAAAAGTTTGGATGAAAAAGCTTGGAAGTACCTTGCAAATATAGAGCCTGTACAGTGAACCAAATCCCACTTTTCTCCAATGGCTTTAACAAATTGTCTGATAAACAATCTGAGTGAGAGTTTTAACTCTATGATTATGAAGGCTAGAGGCAAGCTAATCTTATCAATGTTGGAGTGGATCAGAGTTAGGCTTATAAGCAGGTTGTGTATAAAGAAGATTGGCATAGAGAAATATGGTGGCAAGTTGTGTCCAAGCATACTGGACAAGTTGGAAAAGTTGAAATTAAAGTTTAAGAACTTTTGTGCAATGCCATCTAGGAGGTTTATGTATGATGTTGACAATGAGAAGGAAAGACGTGGTGGACTTAGAAAGGAGGACATGCAATTGTACAGTATGAAACTTGACAGGAATCCCCTACAAGCATGGAGTTGCAGCCATTTTTGTGAATCGTGAGAAACCAGAGAATTATATCCATTCATGCTACTACAACGATACTTTTGTGGAGACATACAAGACACACATACCTCTCATACTTGGCTAGTCTAAGTGGATCACAAGTGGCCAACCCAAGCCTGTTGCACCTACTATCTATAAGTTACCAGGCAGGCCACTCATAAAGAGGAAGAGAGAGGCTAATGAGCCAAGGAATCCTTATAGGGTGTCTAAAGCAAACAAGCCAATGTGGTGTGGAAGGTGTCAAAAGGAAGGACACAGTGCGAGAGGATGCAAGGCCAATGTCACTGGTGAGACACCATGGGAGAGGAGGAAAATATTGCAAAAAGAGAAATTTGTAAGTTTTTACAATTTTTTTTTTATTATATTCAAAATGTCAATAACTGACACTGTAAACATGCTCATATTTGGTTATAGGCAAGTGAAATGTCTTTTACATGCAAACAAGGATCCCAGGCCCCATCTTCATTACATGCCTAATTCTCATCTCGGGCCCAATCTGCTTCCCAAGCCCCATCCTCATCTCAACCCTTAGCATCATCTCAGCCTCCACCAACACATCAGTCTTACACTATGGCCTCATCGAACTAGCAGCAGGGTCACAACCACTAGCTCAGACTCCATGGTCATAACAACTAAGTCAGTGGTACTTTTCAAACTTCAAGTACACAGTTAGAGGAGCTCCTTGGTTCTTTTCAAGCCAGCCAGCACCACACACCACTGCAGAAACATAGGACACTAGAGTACCATCATCACAGGTACTGTAGTTTTATATTTGATGTTTTATTCATAAAACTGTGATACTAGTAGCTAACATGTGAATTCTTATACTTTGTAGCCTACAAGATCACCTGCTATCAGAGGAGCTACTTTGAGAGGAAGGGATAATGCAGCTAGGATACAAAAATGTAAAACAAGAGGTGGAAAGGCCAGCTATAGTGGGAGAGGTAGGGGCAGGGGCAGTAAATGAAGACTATGTCATGACACTTTTGTTGCTATGTATTAGGGTTATGTAATGTTAAGGTTATAAGTAATTTGTAGACAATAGCAAGATAGACAATTGTTGATTATGTATGCTATTAAAACACTGTTGGGATTTATTTGTATTTTTGTAAGTTTTGTAAACAAGGGCAGGTGCAACTTTTTTGGTTGTTGTTATACCAAATGCCCTATATTTACTAGTGGTTGATGAAAGACTATTCAATGCCACCTCAAATGTGTATATAATTTCCCAACTTAGCGTGAGTCTGGATTAGGCATTTTGCTCAATCCATGCGTTTTGCTTTTTTTTAGTAGGTCCCATGGTTACTATTCACGGACTACCAAACTCAACAAAACGCAGATTTTTAGGTAAATTTGGGTCTTACAGCACTATTCACACATTTAAAAATTATTTTGTTACAGTGTTTTCAGCAATAAGTTCTCAATTTTCAGCAAATAAACAGTATCCAAACACATCCTTAATGGCAGGTGTTCAAAATTATTATTTTGACTAGTTGTTGTCGTGTGGTTGATTATTGCAATTGAACATATATAAGTTTGTTTATGTGTGTATGTATTGAATACAGCAGTCACTTTTGAATACATGAGTTGTATGTGTTGAATAGTAGGTTTATGTGTGCATTTGTTGTCTTTTCTTGCAAGTTGATAAATAGTTGTCATGCACTTTAAACTTTAAACCATTCACTTTCAACACAATTATCTTCACACAATGCACTTTATGTACAAACCAACACAACTCATAACATCCAACAAAACACTTACAATTTACAGTTCACAAGTAGCAAATTCACTTTAAACAAAAACACCAACAACATCTAACATAAATAACATTTTATTTTTAAAAAGTTTATATTATTTAGTGGCTTCAAGCCAACAATATTTACCATCTTACATAGTTTTATTATAATACAATTAAGGATCAGTTTATACATTACAACCCACCAGGCAGACTTAATCTCATCATTCCAACATTCTCACTTGAGCCGAAACATGAAAACAATATGACCAAAAAAAAAAAAAAATTCATGACAGAATTAGTGCAATTCTGCACTTTCTCTCTTGCTCTAAAGCTCTTACTACTATCTCTTTGGCTTGAACAGAGGAAACTTGAAACTTTCACTCCCTTTCAGTGTCTTTTGTTGCCCTTTCTTGAGCAATTTCTGCCATTTAGGTAGCTTATGCTACTGTCTGGGTAGCTGCTCTTTCCCTTTCATGTGCAAGTTGCAACTCACTCCGTAGTAAATCCAACTTTTGTTGTACCAAATGAGCAACTTCATTCCCATGCATACAAGTAGGATTATCAATCCATTGAAAGAAAGGGCACTTAAGACCAACCTGTTCATAAATTGAATTGAACACATCACATTCCAAACTCACTTGAGTCAACTAAATTAAGTAAAAACTATACTTACCTTATATCGGCTACAACCTAAAAACCTTCTCCCAAAATTATCCACTGTCAGACTTGTTCTTAGCACACAAGTCTCATATGTATACATATGCCCACTTGAACCTGAGTAATTTCCACTCGAAGAAGACATCACTTATCAACTTCGTGTAAATCAAAGCTACCATCAAAACTTGAAACCCCAACCCACATAAAGCAAAAATTTCGTACCTGGTGATGATCTATCTTCAAATATTCAATGCCTCAAGACAATCAAAGTTAGAATCTCACCCTCACATGAAAGCGTTATGCACCACGATCAGAAAAGTCAAAACCCCAACTCAATACAAGGGTTTTTCGTGTTTCTAGGACTTGTGAGGAAAAGATTCAATGGTTCGTGTTTTTAATCCATGTTATGTTCTGATTTTTAATAAAATGGTGTTTTTCTAACGTTTAAGGGTGAGATGGATAACAAAGAGCAAATGAATTGAAGTTCAGGTGAGCAAAGTATTAAGTTTTAAACCACGGGTAAGCAATGTGAAAACAGGCCAAACTACAGGTGGGTTTACTGTAATTTTCCCTATTAAAATATTATATTTTAGTCTTCTACCACTAAATTAAGATCATTCACATTTTTATTAAAAGCAAGGGAGTTAATTTCGTACCGTACCGGCTGGTACCGCCGGAATATACCACTAATACACCTCAGCCAAACACTAATACACCTCAGCCAAGCAATGTTCCTCCTCCAAACATAGATTTAGATGAAGAGTGGGCTGAACCAGCTTTAAAGGATGATATTGCAAGTGTGGATGGTTCTGATGTTGAGCAGAGGTCTAGCAACCCAAGATTCAATGAGAGGACTGATATGACAATTGTTAAGTTGGTAAAAGGGATGAAGTTTCCAAACTCCAAAGTTTTAGGAAGGCTTTGAGGGAGTATGTGATTTAGCATCACATTGATATCAAGTGGAAGTTGAATGAGAAGAAGAATATTTCTGTTCATTATAAGAACAATTGTGGATGGAAGCGTTATGCCTCAATGGTGACTGGAGAGTGCACATTTGAGATCAAGACGCTTAATCCTAAGTATACCTACCCCCTAACATTTCAAAATGGGCAAGTTACATCAGCCTATGTGGCAAACATGTATTTGGAGGATTTTAGTAAGAATCCTAACTAAGAGATCTCAGGTGTTAAGTACCATGTGATGCAACAGATTTCAGTTGATTTAAGTCTTAGTCAGGTGTATAGATCAAGGAAGGCAGCTAGGGGTTTGATCACTTGGAATGAAGAGGCTCAGTATGACGTACTTATAGATTATGCAGAAATGATAAAGAGGGCAGATGTAGGAAGCAAGGTGATCCTACAAACAGAGATGGAAAATTATAATGCATAACCCAAGTTTAAAAGAATGTACATTAGGTACAATGCTCAAAAAGTTGGCTTTCTAAGTGATTGTAGACCTTTTGTTAGGCTGGATGGATTCATCAGTGACAGGCAGAAGATATTATCATCTAGCTCATGTTTATGACTTCATTATTTGCTTACTTGAATGCTTACTTGCATAGTTGCTTTCTTGAATGCTTACATGTTTACTTGCTGACATTGAATGCTTACTTGATTACAGGACCTTCTACATGTAATGGAGACTATATTCCCAACTGTAAAGCACATGTATTATGTAAAGCACATATACAACAACTTCAAGGTTAACCACATAGGCATGGAGTTGAAGAGTGTACTGTGGAGGTGTGCTAGCACAACATCAGTCAGAGAATTTGATAAAGGGACGGAGCATCTTAAGAGTTTAGATGAAGAAACTTGGAAGTACCTTGCAGATATAGAGCCTGTACAGTGAACCAGATACCACTTTTCTCCAATGGCTTTAACAAATTGTCTGGTAAACAATCTGAGTGAGAGTTTTAACTCTATGATTGTGAATGCTAGAGATAAGCTAATCTTATCAATGCTGAAATGGATCAGAGTTAGGCTTATAAGCAGGTTGTGTATAAAGAAGATTGGCATAGAAAAATATGGTGGCAAGTTATGTCCAAGCATACTGGACAAGTTGGAAAAGTTGAAATTAAAGTCTAAGAACTTTTGTGCAATGCCATCTAGGAGGTTTATGTATGATATTGACAATGAGAAGGAAAGACGTGGTGGACTTGGTAAGGAGGACATGCAATTGTACAGTATGAAACTTGACAGGAATCCCCTACAAGCATGGAGTTGCAGCCATTTTTGTGAATCGTGAGAAACCAGAGAATTATATCCATTCATGCTACTACAACAATACTTTTGTGGAGACATACAAGATACCCATACCTCTCATACCTAGCCAGTCTAAATGGATCTCAAGTGGCCAACCCAAGCCTGTTTCACCTACTATCTATAAGTTACCAGGCAGGCCACTCATAAAGAGGAAGAGAGAGGCTAATGAGCCAAGGAATCCTTATAGGGTGTCTAAAGCAAACAAGCCAGCGAGGTGTGGAAGGTGTCAAAAGAAAGGGCACAGTGCAAGGGGATGCAAGGCCAATGTCACTGGTGAGATACCATGGGAGAGGAGGAAAATATTGCAAAAAGAGAAATTTGTAAGTTTTTACAATTTTTTTTTATTATATTCAAAATGCCAATAATTGACACTGTAAACATGCTCATATTTGGTTGTAGGTAAGTGAAAGGCATTTTAAATGCAAACAAGGATCCCAGGCCCCATCTTTATCACATGCCTAATCCTCATCTTGGGCCCAATCTGCTTCCCAAGCCCCATCCTCATCTCAACCCTTAGCATCATCTCAGCCTCCACCAACACATCAGCCTTACACTATAACCTCATCGAACCAAGCAGTAGGGTCACAACAACTAAGTCAGTGGTACTCTTCAAACTTCAGGTACACAGTTAGAGGAGCTCCTTGGTTCTTTTCAAGCCAGCCAGCACCACACACCCCTGCAGAAACATGGGACACTAGAGTACCATCATCATAGGTACTGTAGTTTTATATTTTATGTTTTATTCATAAAACTGTGATACTGGTAGCTAACATGTGAATTCTTATACTTTGTGGCCTACAAGATCACTTGCTATCAGAGGAGCTGCTTTGAGAGGAAGGGATAATGCAGCTAGGACACAATAATGTAAAACAAGAGGTGGAAATGCCAGCTATGGTGGGAGAGGTAGGGGCATGGGCAGTAAATGAAGACTATGTCATGACACTTTTGTTGCTATGTATTAGGGTTATGTAATGTTAAGGTTATAAGTAATTTTTTGTAGACAATGGTAGGATAGACAATTGTTGATTATGTATGCTATTTAAACACTGTTGGGATTTATTTGTATTTTTGTAAGTTTTGTAAATAAAGGCAGGTGCAAATTTTTTGGTTGTTGTTGTACCAAATGCGCTATATTTACTTGTGGTTGATGAAAGACTAATCAATGCCACCTCAAATATGTATACAATTTTCCAACTTAGCGTGAGTTTGGATTAGGCATTTTGGTCAATCCATGCGTTTTGCTTTTTTTTAGTAGGTCCCATGGGTACTGTTCATAGACTACCAAACTCAGTAAAACGCAAATTTCTAGGTAAATTTGGGTCCTACAGCACTATTTACACCTTTAAAAATTATTTTGTTACAATGTTTTCAGCAATAAGTTCTCAGTTTTCAGCAAATAAACGGTATCCAAACACATCCTTAATGGCAGGTGTTCAAAATTATTATTTTGACTAGTTGTTGTCGTGTGGTTGATTATTACAGTTGAACATATATAAGTTTGTTTATGTGTGTATGTATTGAATATAGCAGTCACTTTTGAATACATGAGGTGTATATGTTGAATAGTAGGTTTATGTGTGCATTTGTTGTCTTTTCTTGCAAGTTGATAGATAGTTGTCATGCAATTTAAACTTTAAACCATTCACTTTCAACACAATTATCTTCACACAGTGCACTTTATGTACAAACCAACACAACTCATAACATCCAACAAAACACTTACAATTTACAGCTCACAAGTAGCAAATTCACTTTAAACAAAAACACCAACAGCATCTAACATAAATAACATTTTATTTAAAAAAAGCTTATATTATTAAGTGGCTTCAAGCCAACAATATTTACCATTTTACATAGTTCTATTATAATACAATTAAGGAACAGCTTATACATTACAACCCACAAGGCAGACTTAATCTCATCATTCCAACATTCTCACTTGAGCCAAAACATGAAAACAACATAACCAAAAAAAAAAAAAAAAAATTCATGACAAAATTAGTGCAATTTTGCACTTTCTCTCTTGCTCTAAAGCTCTCACTACTATCTCTTTGGCTTGAACAGAGGAAACTCGAAACTTTCACTCCCTTTCAGTGGCTTTTGTTGCCCTTTCTTGAGTAATTTCTGCCATTTAGGTAGCTTATGCTACTGTCTGGATAGCTGCTCTTTCCCTTTCATGTGCAAGTTGCAGCTCACTCCATAGTAAATCCAACTTTTGTTGTACCAAATGAGCAACTTCATTCCCACGCATACAAGTAGGATTATCAATCCATTGAAAGAAAGGGCACTTAAGACCAACCTGTTCATAAATTGAATTGAACACGTCACATTCCAAACTCACTTGAGTCAACTAGATTAAGTAAAAACTATACTTAACTTATATCGGCTACAACCCAAAAACCTTCTCCCACAATTATCCACTGTCAGACTTGTTCTTAGCACACAAGTCTCATATGTATACATATGCCCACTTGAACCTAAGTAATTTCCACTCGAAGAAGACATCACTTATCAACTTCGTGTAAATCAAAGCTATCATCAAAACTTGAAACCCCAACCCACATAAAGCAAAAATTCCGTACCTGGTGATGATCTATCTTTGAATATTCAATGACTCAAGACAACCCAAAGTTAGAATCTCACTCTCACATGAAAGCGTTATGCACCACGATTAGAAAAGTCAAAACCCCAACTCAATACAAGGGTTTTTCGTGTTTCTAGAACTTGTGAGGAAAAGATTCAATGGTTCGTGTTTTTAATCCATATTATGTTTTGATTTTTAATAAAATTGTGTTTTTCTAACGTCTAAGGGTGAGGTGGATAACAGAGAGCAAACAGATTGAAATTCAAGTGAGCAAAGTATTAAGTTTTAAATCACAGGTAAGCAATATGAAAACGGGCCAAACTACAGATGGGTTTACTGTATTTTCTCCTATTAAAATATTATATTTTAGTCTTCTACCACTAAATTAAGATCATTCACATTTTTATTAAAAGTGGAAACTATAATGCATTATTCCCTAGTTACAACCTAAAAAGTAATAAATACATTGCCAATAACTAATCTAGATCAATCGAATTAAGCTTGAAGGCTAAGCTCGAAGGTAAGAAGGTATTAAGTACTCATCTTACCTGGTCAATTTCCTAGAAATTGGTCAACAAAGGAATCTCATTGTCAAACAAAATTGAATCCATCCATGCAGTAATGTCATCCATTACATCAAAAGAAATTAAAACTAAACTCATTCAAAAATTAATCCATAAAGAAAACCTGAAATTCTTCACAGGGGGAAAAAATGCTAGTCTACGCTCTACATGACATACATATTGAATAATAAGAAAAACAAGCATGCGAGAATTGTGATGCGGAAACCGAAATCACGTGCTCATGCACTGTGGTTTTGTGGCTTTTGCTTAATTTGTTGCGAGGTTTAGCGAGAAAGTGAAGTGTTATATGATGATCTCTAAGCAAACATGTGGGCTTTCGTGATTTAGTGGAATGGGTTCTAAACTAGGAAGTACAAACACAAGCACGGCACAGATACAGGTACGATATGAGCAATTTCTAAGTATAACACGATACGACACCGGTACAACACGAGTAGAGCACCTAAAATGAAGTATTCATACTGCCTAGGTTCTAAAGCATTCGGAGATGTGTTAATGTTTCTTACCATTTCTTTCGTTATTATGAACCCACAGAAATGAAAATAGATTGGGAGCAATGCAAGGTGGATTGCGCCATCAGCACTGATGAGAAAATCTCTTGAGCTTTAAACAAAGATTATGGCTACTGTAGTAACAGCTAAAAGGCTAGAGAGTAGACAGAGCTTGACACGGTTAGTCTAGCCACTACTGCAAAGCAAATGCGGTTGTGGTTCAGTTCAAGGAAGCTAGTTCTAGTGGCATTAAGTTAGTGATCATTCGGGGTTCACATGACATTGGCGTTGTTATGGAGTTAATTATGGATATCCACTTTAAAATATGGGGGCATTGATTAATGATAAGGTGCACCTAAATTTGAAAGTTATATTAAAGAGTCTTGTAGGCTTGTAGCTCAATTAATTGGCATATTCTCATAATTTTAAAAGAGAAATAAAAAATTTAGTAAATTAGTGTCTATATCTATCTATCATCCGAATCATTGTCTATATCTAATAAATTAGTGGATATCTATCTATCATTAACTACAAAAATTTTGGCCTTACCACCTTAGTTTAATATTAATATACTCACTAATGTAGACACTAGTCTAAATGGTCGGTGTTGGTTGCAAAATTTTATAATTTCAAGTACATATTGTAAATGACTTAATAGGTACTTGAAATTTTAAAAATTACTATATCTGCTTGCATTAAATTAATATTTCTTAGGATGTTAATAGTGCAACAAGTGGCGCAACAGGGAGTTTATACATGTAAAAGCACAAGAATGTGGAAAAAAGACGCGGGAAGTAGATGTAGACCCAATCTAAGTTATTAATCCATGTAATAATGCACTCAATAAGAAAAGTGACATCAATGCAGTTTTAAGATGTTAAAAACAACATTTAACACTGCAACGAGTGTCATTCAAGACCTAAGAAAGACACGTAAAATACACAATTGTCAGTATAACTATTAAATGCCTTTAAGCATAAATAAAGGACTCATTCTCAAGAAAGTAGACTACTCTCCATTGACAAACTTGCTTATATAGATCATTTGCTTGTAATTGTAGTTCCTTAATAGAACCTTTACTTCATATGGCTTTAGAAGATGCTCATGTCAGTAAGTTCATTTCCTTATAATACGTTACTTTGATTAATCTTGTTTATACAAGTTTCCTTTAGTTTGATTCAAGTTCTTAATTGTTAATCTTGTTTGATCTTTAAAGCATTATCATCGATCTAATTTGGTTCTTAGTTGTTTACTTAGGCATCGATCTGTTTACTAGTTTATATAGAACTGTCTAGGCATCAAAATTTTATGATGACTTTGATACTTGGAATTATCATAGATTACTTAGTTTCCTTGAACTCAATGGCTTTGGATCTCCCTTAGAATTTAGGTCTGGTACTTGTTTAGTTAGAGTTACAATTTACTTGCTTTCCGTATAGTTCTCTGTTGATAGTTCTTTCAGCTTTCATGCTAAGTGTGATGAATGGGTTATTTAACACGAGCACACACACACAAAAATAAATAAATAAAATGGACACCTGGGCACAAAATTAGACTATAGTTAGAAGCTAATTTGGATTTGATTTGAATTTTGATTGTACTTCAACTTTAGTATATTATTATCCAGCTTGCTAAGGTTAAAAATGGTCATGCATAGTCATTGAGAGAGACACGAAAAATTGTTTTTTTTTTCTATATCCTCCTCGCCAACCATCCTAGATTGGACTATCAATAATACTGTCAATAATATCCTTAGTTTTAGAGAGTTTTTACTTAATTGTAATTTCAATTGAGTCAGGAGAGAATATAATTCAACAGTTCACATTGCTGCAAAACTCTCCCTTTCATCCTTTAAGTCTTTTGTTTCAATAAACTCAGACTTCCAGATGTCTTAAGGACAGTTTGTGAGGCTAATTGTAGTGCCCCTATTTTAGTTTGATTTTATATATGTTGAAGTTTATCTATAAAAATAAAAAAATAAAAAATAAAAAATTCTTTTTGTGGGTAGGCAAATGTTACAATTCAAACTTGACCCCAAAAAAAAAAAAAATGGTACAATCTTAAGAAAATATTGTATGAAGCACATTTAAGTTCAATTTTATTTTTGCATATTAGCTGCACCATAATGCTCCATTAACTTGTGTAAGTAAGTATGGTATCCAAATAATTTTGTCCCCCCCAAAAAAAGTGGGGTATTCCAAATAATACATTCGAGGTATTGGGCTTTCATGTTGGTCCCCATATGGCCAAATGCTAGGTAGATAAGATAGGCATTGCACTGATGAACCATCATCATCATCATTATTGTTTTGTTATTTTGAAAGACCCTTTTTTTTTCCCCTAATGTTTGATAGAAAGATCATAATTTCATTAAACCAAGACAGAATTTACAACAAACAGAAATAGACATCTGAGAGGAATCTCCTCCACCCAAAATTTTACTATACATATTCTAGGTTCCTTTGCTGATATGGGCCACAATGAGAATCATCATTTTTAAGAATACTTCAAATAACATAAGGACAACTTTTTGGCAAAATTTTAATTGGAATATGTGTGACATGTCACTCACATGTTTTGCACTGATTTCCAAGCACCTACGTTGTTCATTCTTTTTTCTTTTTTTGTTGTCCACAAAAAGTTAGTCGAACGTGTGGTCAATATCTATCAATGGAAACAAATGCAATAAAATAAACCGAGATACTCCGGAAATTTGATATTCCCTATAAAATAAGACATAGCTATTAAAATAAGTGAAATTGAGAAAGTTCTAAAAAAAAAAGTCAATAATTTTTTTATTTTTTAATAAAAAGTATTTTAAAATTATTTATTAATATATATCTTAAAAATACACATTAGTAAAATTTTAAAAAATAATAATTAAAAAAATCATTTTAAAGAGTACTTTTTAAAATAATTGTTAATAAAATATTTTAAAAAAATTCTGCACTATTTTTATGAAGTATATATAAAAAATGTGTAAAAAAAATTAATTATTATTTTTTAAATTTTAAAAAAAAATTATTTTGTAAACCAATACTCTTACAACATCATATAACTTTTTCGATAAGAAATATAATAAGAGAATAATAATATTGGATTAGCAATTAGAGTAATGCCAAGACTGGATTAGAGAATAAAGAAAGAAAAAAGAGTTACCTCTAGTTACCACTAAGACTGGATTAGCCGTGAGTAATTCCTGTTTTCAAGAAGATAATCACAAACTGCAAAAAATGAGTGAGACAGAGACTTGTGGAAGGTACAGCCAGAAGAATCAAGCAACAGAGGCGGCAAGTACAGTTATGATAAAGATCCAACTACTCTTGCTCTTACTATTACTACTAGTTCTAGTCCTATTATGCAGCCAAGCTAAAGAGGCAGAGGCAGAGGCAGAGGCAGAAGCAGAAGCAGAGTCAGAGGTATCTCAAAATATTAAAAAAAAATGGGTCCAGGAAGTGGAGAAAGAGGCACAACAACCTTTTCATCTTCAGCTGCAAGCAATATCATGAAGCCAAACATTAACAACAACAAGGATAAAAGAGACAAAACAATTGCTCAGTACAATGCTGATGCTGGGCTGTTGGCTGAGTTTGAGCAGTCTGGTGAGTCTGGTAAGTCCTTTAACTACACAAGATCAGTGTTGCATGGTCCACAATCTGTGCCTGAACAACAAATAACTGCTTATCTCACAAAAATCCAAAGGGGTGGTCAAATTCAGCCCTTTGGTTGCATGCTTGCAATTGAGGAACCCACTTTTAGAATTATCAGTTATAGTGAGAACTGCTTTCAGTTGTTGGGTTTAACTTTAGACACTCAACTTGAGTCAAAACAGTTGAAGGGTCTGATTGGAACCGATGCTAGAACCTTGTTTACTCCTTCTTCTGGAGTTTCTTTGACGAAAGCTGCCTCTTCTAGGGAGATGTCTCTGTTAAACCCTGTTTGGGTCTACTCCAAGAGTACCCAGAAGCCATTTTATGCTATATTGCATAGAATTGATGTGGGGATTGTGATTGATTTGGAGCCTGCGCAGTCTGGTGATCCTGTGTTGTCCCTTGCAGGGGCAGTGCAGTCACAGAAACTGGCGGTTCGGGCGATTTCTAGGCTGCAGTCACTCCCTGGGGGAGATATTGGTGTGTTGTGTGATACAGTTGTGGAGGATGTTCAGAAGCTAACTGGGTATGACAGGGTTATGGTTTATAAGTTCCATGATGATGATCATGGTGAAGTTGTGTCTGAAATCAGAAGGTCGGATTTAGAATCCTACTTGGGTTTACATTATCCTGCTACAGATATCCCTCAAGCTTCCCGCTTCTTATTCAAGCAGAATCGAGTTAGGATGATTTGTGATTGCCGTGCAAAATCTGTAGGGATCATTCAGAGTGAAGAGCTAAAGCAGCCTCTTTGCTTGGTCAATTCAACTCTTCGTTCCCCACATGAATGTCACGCGCAATATATGGAAAATATGGGCTCTATTGCCTCATTGGTAATGGCAATTATCATCAATGGTAATGATTCGTCGAAGCTTTGGGGATTGGTAGTGTGCCACCACACCTCCACCCGCTATGTCCCTTTCCCTCTTCGGTATGCTTGTGAGTTCCTTATGCAGGCATTTGGGCTTCAGCTATACATAGAGCTTCAAATGGCATCACAATTGGCAGAGAAGAAAATTCTCCGAACGCAAACCTTACTATGTGACATGCTCCTCCGGGATGCTCCATTTAGTATTGTGACACAATCTCCTAGTATCATGGATCTCATTAAGTGTGATGGGGCTGCATTGCTCTATGGCGGGAAATGTTGGTTATTGGGTGTTACTCCAACTGAATCACAGCTGAAAGATATTGCAGAGTGGCTGCTCACTAATCATGGGGATTCTACGGGGTTGAGCACAGATTGTTTGGCCGATGCTGGTTACCCAGGTGCTGCTTCACTGGGTGATGAAGTTTGTGGCATGGCTACTGCAAGAATCACTTCAAAGGATTTCTTGTTCTGGTTCAGGTCTCACACTGCAAAGGAAGTAAAATGGGGAGGAGCCAAGCATCATCCAGAGGAAAAAGACGACAGCAGAAAAATGAACCCAAGATCATCATTTAATGCTTTTCTTGAAGTAGTAAAAAGTAGAAGCTTGCCTTGGGAGGTTTCAGAAATTAATGCAATTCATTCTTTGCAGCTTATTATGAGAGACTCATTTCAGGATATGGAGGACAGCGATTCTAAGGCATTGAAGTTCATTCAGCAGAATGATACTGAGATTCAGGGGATAGATGAACTAAGTTCAGTGGCATGTGAAATGGTCAGATTGATTGAAACAGCAACAGTTCCAATTTTTGGGGTTGATTCAGCCGGTCTCATCAATGGATGGAATGTAAAAATTGCTGAATTGACAGGATTACAAGCTAGTGATGCTATGGGGAAGTCCCTGGCCAATGAAGTGGTTTATGAGGACTCATGCAGAACGGTTGAAAATCTTCTATCCAGAGCTTTGCAAGGTAAATCTTTTTTTACGTTAACAATGACATTCATTGAATTTGAGTTAACTATCTAACTCAAATATCATAGTAAACTACATTGCATTTCATAACATCTGTATGACACAAATAGCTTCCTGATCTAACTTCTATGACTTCTGTTGGCATTCAATGCATGAAAATCCTAATCATTCAACTCAACTCCACAGACGCACATTGTAAGTACATGGTGTGGTTGCATGAATAAATTTGTCCATTCTATAGTGACTTGAGCCATCTTTTCTCTCAAATCATCATATCACATTCCTTTTGACCCTTTGCAGTGCTTTAAGTGCCAAAGAAGCACTACCAAATGACTCTTATAATTGTGACAATTCTTATTCTTCATTGCCATGCCTAAGCCTCCAACGAAACTTCCTCTGACTTTATTTTTAAATTCTGTTTATTGAATGCTTTGGGGCACAGAACAAACTTTTTTTTTTGGGTGAACTATGAGTATTACATTCAATTGTAATACTGTACAAAGTTATTCAGGCTAAATATTTGCAAAGATATGGGCGTTGCCCTTCAGTTTGCAGTCTTGCATGTCACTTCTTTTTATATCTCCTGAAGAAATTCCCAGACTTCAGCCTGCTCATCTTCTATTTTCATAACATTACCCTAATGGTATAATTTCTAGTTTAACTTTTATTACTATCCAGGTGAGGAGGACAAAAACATTGAGTTAAAGTTGAAAAACTTTAGGTCTGGTCAGCAAATGTCAGTTGTATACATTATGGCTAATGCCTGCACAAGTAGGGATTATGAAAAGAATGCTGTTGGAGTGTGCTTTGTGGGTCAAGATATTACATCTGAGAAAGTTGTTATGGAAAAATTCATCCGCTTGCAAGGTGATTATGAGGCTATCATACAAAGTCTGAATCCATTGATTCCGCCCATATTTGCTTCCGATGAGAATGCCTGCTGCTGTGAATGGAATCTAGCCATGGAAAAGCTAACTGGTTGGACGAGAGATGAAGTTATGGGTAAAATGCTCCCTGGGGAAATCTTTGATGGTTTCTGTCAGCTGAAAGATCAAGATACACTGACTAAATTTATGATTTTATTGTATCGAGGAATTAGTGGTCAAGAAACGGAGAAGTTCCCTTTTGGATTTTTTGACAGAAATGGAAAATTTGTGGAGGTGTTCTTAACAGCAAACAAGAGGACTGATGCAGGTGGAAATGTAATTGGTTGTTTTTGCTTCTTACAGATTGTTGTGCCTGACCTGCAGCAGGCCTTAGAAGGACACAGGCAGGAGGATAAAGAATGCTTTTCAAAATCAAAGGAGTTGGCTTACATCCGACATGAGATGAAAAATCCTCTAAATGGTATTCGCTTTACCCACAGCCTTCTTAAAACTACAGCTGTTTCAGAACATCAGAAGCAATTTCTTGACACTAGTGACGCATGTGAAAGACAGATCATGACAATCATCAACGACATAGATTTCAGAAGTGTGGAGGAAGGGTAAGGCTTCTCAATGTAGGCCCGTGACATGCATTACATTTTAAATTCTATGTTATATTTTATTGGTTCTTTAAGTTCTTCATCTGCAACCCATATGTTGCAGACACCATATATGTTTGTTGGACCTGATTGATGGTGATTGATTCCAGTTGACCTGATTGAGCATAATTAATGCTGAGTGATGTCGATTCTGAGGACTTTTTAGGATTTAATTTTATTAGCTTTTATTTTCGTGTTTAATGTAATTGATTATGATTTATTTAAAGGCCCCAGGGTTCTCTAGTGTAGATGGCTTATCATGGATTCATAAATTTTATTTGGGAATTTCCTTCAGATGCTTGGTTCTGATTCTAAGCAACTCTTGGTGTTGAAGCCATGCTTTTAGCAACCACCTGCCCCATGCATAAGTGCTTATCCTAATCAAGGGCCTGGACTGGCAAAGATCTTTAAATGGCAATGACTTTTTTTTTATAGTGGAAATGGGCTGAGAATGCTTCTCAATCAGTGCTGGTGCAGTTTCCTGACAAATACTGGGACTGAAAATTGAGAATATCCTTGCATGGAGGCATCTTTCTTTTCAATGTTCGATGTTGATTCTAGGTAACTCTAGGTGCTGACTCCTAGATTTTGTATCCTTTTTCCCCTACTTGGTGGTGATTCCGAGCAACCCTAAATGCTGATTCCTAGGTATTCTACTCATTTTCCTCTGCTTGGTGCTAACTTCGAGTAACCATAGGTGCTGATTCCTAGGTTATACCAAGCATCACCATAAGCTATAGAACTCGACCAAATTCTTTATATGAAAAGCAATTAATTACATTAGAGGTTCAGGAGAAGGACCTTTCTCATCATTATTTCTCTATCTTTGATGCATGACACTGACACACATGCTTGTTTAAGCTTTCCGAGTTCTGTTGCTACTTAACTGCAGTTGTTAAATAAGGTCAGAGAAAGACATACACTCCCCCCCCCCCCCCCCCCCCCCCCCCCTTTTTAACATAGGAAAAGATAACTGAATTCATTCTTCCTTCATTTATAAGGACTATTTTAATCAGATTTAACTTTTCCTTAACTGTAGTTTCTTTGATTATGCAAATTGCAATTTTTCTTTCTATTAATCTTTGGAAATATATTGTTACTCCTTTGATTATAAATGATCTCATTCTATCATCTCAATCATATTTACTTCTCTCTTTTTTGTTTTTGGTTTTTTTTTTTCCAAATTATTGTTAAACACCTAGACACCACTCTCCATAGACTCAGATTAGTCATTGTTTGCACTTATGAACCTGTGTAGCAATACCCATAAGTGCGTAATATCTAATCCTGGTTACAGCAGTAGCTTGCAGTTAAACATGGAAGAATTTCTCTTGGGAAATGTTTTGGATGCCATTGTTAGTCAAGTTATGATATTGCTGAGAGAAAGAAGCTTACAGCTTTTTCACGAGATTCCAGAAGAAATCAAAACACTATCTCTATATGGTGATCAAATTAGGCTTCAACTGGTCTTGTCAGATTTCCTGCTTAATGTGGTGCATCATGCACCTTCTCAAGAGGGCTGGGTGGAAATCAAAATATCACCTGGTCTGAAGGTTATACAAGATGGCAATGAATTTATCCGTTTACAATTCAGGTATCCCAACCATGACTAATTAATTTTTAATTATATGCACAGCTAGTATATTTAAAAATCCCTGCTATTTCCTTTGATGCTATTTTCATTACATTATAAACTACTTTTGAGTTAATATATGAGCTTTTAAGGAGTTACACCTGTAACAAATTTTCAAACAACACAAAGATTAAATACTAACCTCCTGCCGTGATTGTTCGAGTTCTTGAAGAGAAATTTTACTCGTGGTAGTTTTTTCAGAGAGAAACCTTCTAGCTTTTGGCCTACGTTTATGAAACCTTTTGATGGAACCATATGCTCATTCAAAAGGTTAGGTTAGGGACACCTCTTTTTCTGTTTGTTTCTTTTCTAAACTCTTTGGAGTTAGTTAGCAGATACTTCATTTAACTGTTCATAACACAACCTTTCAGCACTAGAATCCAAATAGGCTGAATCGTTTTTTTTTTTTTTTAATCACACTAATATTAAATAAATAATATAAAAATGAATATACAATAATTGATAATCAGGATAAATCCTTATATGGGCCACATTAAATCTCCTAATGCTGAAATTTCTCACAATACCTCTCATCTTATTATCTGTTTATCATAATTTCTGCGCTTTAAAATATTAATTTTTATTTCTTTTTAAAAATATATTACGTTAGAATAGAAAGGATACCTTCATGTTGTTGAGTTGAGTCCTTGCCATGTAAAGTCTGTTAGTTAAGTAACCAGCGTCTTTCTTGACTAGGCTTGAAAGTCATGTAGTCCATTCCATTTAGTTCATTCAAACATTTGGGGTCCAATAAAAGTTTTGCCTTATTTGGTACTTAGATTTTTTGTCATTTTTTTTTTGTTGATGATTAGTCAATTACTCTCGAGTCACTTAGTTCTATCTTATGAAAGATATATCAAAGTTGTATTCCATTATCAATCTTTTTACATTGAAATAAATAGTAAGTTTGGTGTTTGAATTTGTGTTTTTAGATCTGATAATGCTCATGAATTCTTTTCATACATATTTGAATCAATTCTTTGACAATTATTGCTTAATTCATCAGTCTTCCTGTTCACACTAATGATGTCAATATCATATTGTACCAACCCATACTGGACCAAATGGTATTTACTGTACTGGCCACTAAACCAGTAAAAATAACCCCCTGAAACATATGGATAAAATAACGGGGTGTGCCTATCTGTATTGATTGTACCAGGAATTTGTCAGGTGTCTTGGCCGGTGTTGATATTTCGGACAATACAAGAAAAGGAAAAAAAAAAAAAGGAAAAACAATTAAAAGAGCTATAACACATGCAATTTGGGCTAATATGTTGGCTAATGCATTTGGGCTAACTTCTATGTTTATAAACACACACACACACACATAGTGGTAACCCTAAAACAGTACGTATTCGATACTAAAATATTTTGTCCCCGTCCAAACCAAAACAGACTCCAATACAATATTTGACAACTTTGATCCATAAGCATTGTCATTGATTCTCGCTAACACTTTACAAGGGCCAATTTTCCTCACTGAGCTTGTTGTATTACCCATCTCAAATTAAAACAGCCCATAACCATAGTCACTAGCTTAAAAGATTACCTCTCTCTTGTCCCTTCCACTCATTTTCCTACTTCCTATTGTTGTCTTCATGAATGTGTTTTATAAACTTATCTTTGTTGTTGTGTTAGTTGATTGGTTATATGAAAATCCTGCATGACAGAGTACCCATTGCTTAGGATTATTGCCCACTGACCATCTAATCAGATTTCCAAGAGTTTTATTGATAAGTTTGGTCTGCCTATTGGATGGCAGATAATATGCAGTACATATACAGTTTAGATTGTTGAAATAGAAAGAGGAAAATAAAATGATGCAGAGAGAGAAAACAGAGGCAAGAGAATTAAAGTGGTTCAATTTGATGCCCTAAGTCCACAACCAAAAGCCCTTAGTGGCTACGTCTTCGCCTTATTGAATTGTATTTTACAATGAATCTAATATAGGGTATATATAAGAATACATTAGGTGCATTAGGTTTAGTATACTAACCCTAAAACCATAGTAACCCGTGGTATTATAGAAAACCATGGTCTACGTTTTTATGGTAATATCTTGATATATTCTAAAGGTTACACATTTATGATAATATCCTAACATATTCTAACATATATCTCAATATTCTCCATTATGTTCTCCAAACATGGCTTATAAAATTTGTCCTAATCAAAAGTAACAGAATTCAGCCCACCAAGCAGGCGAGCAATCTCTTTGAAGTACTATTTAGCTACATGAGAAGCATCCAAAGTCTTCCAGCATGGTATAAAATCCATCTGCAATTACTATAATAGAATCCATACTTGTTTATGTTCGAGGCAACCCAAGAGTGAAATCTGTACTAACATCAGTCCATGATCTAGTTGGACTGGGCAATGGTCTGTACAAACCAGCATTGGTAGTTCCTCCCTTTCACACTTGACAGATGTGACAACAATCAATAAACTGTTTAACATCACTTATCAGCTTTGATAACAACTGATGCAATGTGATTGAGAGAACAAAATAGTTAAAGAAGGGAACTTAAAAAGCTAGTTCAAGCTATAAATTTAGCAAGAACATTTCTACTCAATTCCTGAGAGAAAAGGAGAGAAAGCCACATACGTTAGCTGAAATTTCATCTAGTAATTCACCAAAAGACTATCATTACAACTTAAACAAATCCTTAATAAGACAATATTATTAGTAAAGACACAATCACAACCAATAATTTTAATTTGATTTAACAGTTACTAAATCTATCCTACAATGGTCACATGTATTAAAATGTCATATGAATTATTTTATAAAAACGTAAAAGACATAAAACTGCTGCAAAAAGAAACCAAATGGATCACATAGATAACTTATG
>NW_027070540.1:86300-89811 GCF_002906115.3 Quercus suber | reverse complement strand
TTTGCATCTTCTTTCCCTTTACCATTGCCTTATATTTACTGCTGTGGATGTGTTTATATTTGGCTTAGATTGTTCTATCAATTCTGTTATAAGTTTGTTATCATATTCCGCACATTAATTGTTTGATATAAAGCTTGAATTGGTATTTTTGTAATTTGGGGTCTAAACGTTCAAAGGTGTTTTATACCCTTTTTGAACTTTCAAGATGTTTAATGTGACCAATAGGTTGGTCGTGTTGTTTCCGAGGATTGATGCGGACCTGGCTGATGGGTTTGTGACTGAGCACGAGTTGACTTAGTGGAACTTGTAGCAAGCTGAGAGGGAAGTGATGCATAGGACAGAGAGGGAAATGGATGTGCATGTAAAGAAAAGTTTTTTCTTTTTCCCGGGAAAGTTTTGAGCTTGAAATGACATTTTTTTGTATTTGTTGCACTGTTTGGTTGCCAAGAAAGTGAAAGAAAATAGAAAAGGAAAAAAAAAAAATTTTATTTGGATTTTTAATATAATTGTTGATGTAGATGTACTTAGGTGGAATTTTTTAATCCTAAGAATGGAGACTAGAGAGAGTGGAAAAGGGGATTCAAGAAAGTGTTGGGGTTTTCACTTTAATGACATTTTGGTAATTTTGATAATTGGGTAATTGAGTGAGTTGGGGTTTAACCATAATAATTGGGTTGAGTTGGATTTGGGTTAGAAAAAATTAGTTAAATGAGTTTTAATAGGTAAATGAGTTTTATATATCCAACTTAATTATGCACATCTCAAACCCACTCAAATCTACCCATTTGACACCCCTAATCATATATGTCAGTTATTTTTATGGAAGCATGTTGGACGAAATGGGTAAATAGCCATAAAATTCAAACTATGTAGTTAGTTGTCATTAGTTTCAAACTATATTTTTTACTAGCATCTCGACTGTAAGAGGCTCGATTTAGGTGCTATAAATCGAATGTTTGAGGGTCGATTTTTATATTTTGATCAGGTCTGAGTTGGTACTTTTTCTACGTGGCGTCCACATGGAAATCGAGTCTCTTGTACTCGATTTAAAAGCCCCATATAAAAGAAAGGAACAGCAGCGCAACAAATAAGAAATCAGAGCAGAAGAAGAAAAAAAAAAAAAAAAAAACCCCAAGAAGAAGGAAAGAACCCAACCGACGCACCCAGGCCAGGCGAGCCCAGGGCCGCGCGAGCCCAGTGTCGCGCGNCGCGGCCTGGGTCCGCGCGAGCTCAGGCCGCGCGGCCTGGGTCGCGCGAGCTCTTTCTCAGTTTCTCTCTCTCTGATCCGGTCAGGCCTCGCGAGCCCAGGCCGCCTGTTTCTGGATTTTTTTTTTTCCTTCACTGATGAATGATCTTTTTCTGGATTCTTTTCCTCTCTGTGATCTGATTGTTTTTTTTTCTTTTTTTTTTTTTTGTGGGTATTTTGGCTTGTGCATGGGAGACTTGGAGACTGGAAACTTTTTCAAATTTTTTTGAATTATAAATCGAGTCTCTAAGACTCGATTTTTAGGTGGTCTCCACGTGGAAAAATAGGCCACATCAGATCATAGAAATCGAGTCTTTAAAACTCGATTTATAAGCCAAAATCGAGTCTAAAAGACTCGAAATGCTAGTAAATAATATAGTTTAAAAACCGGAACAACTAACTAGATAGTTAGAAAAAAAAAGTTAGTTAACTATTTTCCCCAAGCATGTTAGTTGTCTGCAATCAAGATGGGAAAGGCATGTTTTTTACTAAAACAATGGTAAGTGGTGATTAGACGTGCCTTCAAATTCATTCTCATTTGCTTCCGCTTTATATGTACGGCATTCGTGTTATTATCATAATTCAATGCACGCTTTAAAAGTTAAATGTCTTCATATGTACCATGTCGCTTCTCAGCATATATATATATATATAGAGAGAGAGAGAGAGAGAGAGAGAGAGAGTTCAATTTATCTATCTGTTTAGAGAGTATTACACGGATCAGTGAAGGGCTGAAGGCATTTACTTTCGGATTACAATTTTTGGTCCCATGGGTGCTCAATGATCAGTTAAATCTATCATTTCCTGTCTTTGGGCAATTTTTCTGAATTTCACATTATTTTCTGGCTGTTAAAAGGGTTTTTTTTATTTTTTTATTTTTTTTATTTTTTTATTATAGGAAAATACACTCACATACTCGTGTATTGGATTGAATTCATGATTTCATTTCCACTTTAGCGTAGAGGGGCCTCATACCTAATCAAGGTTTTGAAATCCGGACCGGAACGTACGGTCCGATTGGAAAAATTTTGAACCGTTCATTTTTACGGTTTTTTAAGCTTTAAGAACCACTCTATGTGCAAAAAGCAGAGACTCATGCAAACCGCGGTTGGACCGCACGGTTCTGAGAATCGTGATTAGACCGCCTCTCACGGTTTCCTTGAATCTGAACTTCCAAAAAAAATAATTTTTTTTTTCTACGAGCTTACAGAAGTAGATCTCCATTATTGTAGCTTCAAACATGCTGTTAGACGTTGATACTTGAGATCACATCATAGTTTCTTCTCATTCTTCTTCTCTATATCGCTCTTTCTTGTTCTTTCTCTGTCTCAGTATTCTTCATTTTCTCTTCTCTTTTGTTATTTTTGCGTTTTTGCCTTCTCATTTACTCAACCTGACTGTCAACCACAGCCTATATTCTTGGGCTTTGATTTTAATCCGGTGGACAAAGCAATTATTTTCTTTCTCGCTCTCCTAGGCTTCTAGCTTTAGTTTGTATTTTATTTTTAAAATTTCTTGGGAGAATGGGTAAAGTACCAGAGCAGACAATGTACCACAGCTTATTTTTTTTTTATTTTAATCCGGCTTTTATATTTTATTTTACTAAACTTTTGTTGAGAGACCCAAGGCTTTGCCAGAGCCTTTGGGTCTCTCACAAAAGTTTAGTGGGAGACAAACTAGTAACCAGAAAAACTATTTGGAGCTATTTTATTAATTTGAAACTATTTGACTATTTCAATGAGAGAATGTCTATACTTTTTTTTTCTAATTTTTTATGGAAAATGTCTATTACTTTTATATTGGGGTTCCATAAAAATAAAATTAAAAGTTTATTGGATTGAATAGTCAAATATTTGGAACCAATTAGGTAATTTTTCAATTTTTATTAATTAATACATTTATTTATATTTTAATTAAATTATTATTAATTATGATATATCAAGGTTCGACCTCGGTCCGACTCTTAAAAACTTTGAACATTTCCCTCTACGGTTCATTGAGGTTTGAGTCAGAAACATTGATACCTATAACCAAATCTAAATGTTTATGATAATCGGACTATTTTTTATTTCCCGTGTGCTATCAAGTCATTCAAGTCCCAAAGGAGGAAAGAATGTTGATGCTGGATTTGAGCTTGAGCCCTGGGTGGTCACATCGCAACCAACCAAAAATGACAACGATCGAATATCCTAGAAACCAAGAGGATGTGCTGCAGGGTTCTTCAAATCTGTTTTATCTTATGTGTACTGAGTTTTTCAATCTTAG
>NW_027070540.1:0-82657 GCF_002906115.3 Quercus suber | reverse complement strand
CAATTTCCAAAACAACATTTAGGAAATTTGTCTGGTAATTGTTTTTGAAAAAGTTGAATTAAGTTTTGTTTGGTTAATTTAAAACATTTTGTCTATTCATTCTAATTCAAAAATATGTTTGCTTCAAATGATTTAAAATGAATACACTTAGAGGAATTATAAAATCAAATACTTTGTATATAACAGTCAAGCCTAAATCTTTAATCATACAAGACTAGAACTATATTAATGAAAGTTTCATACTATTGTAAGAAAAATAGGCATTTAAATGTTATAAAAGACAATCAATGACTAAAGTTTATAATGTGGTTCAATGATGCCTATTATTTGTCAACATCAATCCTACGATCTGATCCTTATAAGTTGCCATACCTTCAGCAGCTTGATCAGTTAAGTCAACAGTGTGTGATGGCTCACCTGAATTATTGCTACCTTCACCATCAACAATAAGGTCATCAATATTGAATTGAGTAAACAAACGATCGTTTCTTGTTTCCATCCGAATGAAGTTATGAATTGTGCAATAGGCTCTCATCACATTCCCTTGTCGACATGGTTTATAATGAGGCATCATTTTTAAGATTGGAAATTGTGCCTTTAAAATGCCAAAACATCTTTTAATTACATTATGAAGAGAGGAATGTCTATAATTGAAAAGCTCTTTAGCACCTTCAGGATAATCCCCACCTCGAAAGTCCTGTAGATGGTATCTTTTAGTATGGTATGGAGGTAGAAACCTCATGGTGCATGGATAACCAGATTCCACTAAATAATAGCCACCTAGCCAAAAAAAAAAAAAAAGAAAAAAAAAAAGATAGAGAGAAGTATGACATAATGAATGAATTAAACTTGAAAACTATATATATGTAAGTAAGGCAACAATATATTACGAGGTGGAGGCCATGGAAAATTATTTTATGGCCTTTGAATTGCATCTAAAAATACTCGTGATTCATTTGTTGTACCCTCCCCACCCGTGTAAACAAATGTGAACTTTATATCAAAATCACATGCACACATTATATTATGGGCAAAGTGGCCTTTCTATTCCTATAGTTGACTTGCTTTGATGCTGGAGCCCATGCATTGATATATGTTCCATCAATTGCACCTATACATTTTGGAAAAATATAAACACAAGTATTATAAACATTGGTGAGAAATTAATATTTGTATGATAAAATGAATAGTAATTTGGGTTTATCTTGAAATATAGAAAGAATTTGGTATTGTTAGCAATATGTGGATGCATTTCATTGCTTTGAGAAGGACGTATAATGAATTTTCCTAGATGCCATAATGCTCTTATAGTTTTCTTAAATTGCTTGTCCACTGTCTTAGTTGAGTATGTGTTGAAAATGATCCACTATTAGTCTCATCCTCACATAATTATGTCACACTATTAATAGAAACATACCGTTTCCTCTACCGTGATCCAGCGTAAGTATATTACGAACTTATATGTCTTCAAATAGTTAAAAAGATTTGTAAATGTTAGCCTATCCATGCGGAATAACTTAAAACATATTTGAGGATGGCCATTTAATATCTCTTTAATAAATCCATCACCAGTCCACATAGAGATATGCTGAGGCTCCTTAGGAATATAGTTGTTTTTATTCTTAACAAACATTAGCAGGAAGAACATATCATCATCCTCTTCCTCATCTAAAGAGGATGAATTGCTATTATAATATGTATCAACATTCATCCTAGACAATTAACAACAAATTTTAACTCAAATAGTACATTTATCAACATAAAAAAAAATCAACATAAATAAAAAACAGTCACCATAAAATAATAATAAACCATCATTTAACAACATTAAATAACCATAAAATAATACCAAATCATAATTCAAAACATTAAAATAAACATAACATGATAGGTTATTGTTTTGACATAATCCTCTACAGCCCTCCCAACCAAACCTTCTTCCTAGCAAGACTCACATTAACAAAGATCTCTTTATCATTATGATCCCACTTAAACTTCTCAATAGCCTTCATAAATGGTATTAATACATTTACCTAAGGAGAAGTCATTTGTAGGTGCAGTGTTACTAACTTCATCAATGGTATACCTCTTAGCTTTTGCTTTAGATGCCTCTATTCTAGCCTTAGCAGCCTCAACCATTGATGGTAAGGCATCATTTATTTGGGAGCTTATTAACTCTTGCTTATTCTTACGCTCTCAGATTTTTTTTTTTTTTTTTCCTTTTCAACTAACCAAACGTGCTTTTCATTTTTTTTTTTAAATAAATTTTTTTTTTCTTTTTTCCTTAAAAACAAGAAAATGAAAATAGAAAATGAAAATAGTTATCAAACATGACCTAGGTGTGCCTTAATGACGCCAAACTCCCCTTATCCTACCAAATACTATGTGAAACGAACTTGTCCACATGTTTATCATATCTTGTTGCCGGATACATTTTCTATTGTTGGGTCCAATTAACGACATTAGGTCTATACACTCTATTTTTTTTGAAACAAAATATTTTTAGGAAAATGTTTTCCCCATTTTTAGGTGATCATTTGCATGTAAAATATGGTAAAACTTGTAAAATATTTTTCATTTGCCGTAAAATCATTTATAAAAGTTGTAAAATGTTTTACCTTTTAAAGGTAAAGATTTTACAAAAACACATAGTGGCCCCCCCTCCCTACATCTGTGGCTAGGTCACCGGTTTAACGGTCTAGGAAGCTGGTGTTGATGGCCCGATGGCTAGAGCCACCATTTTGGTGACTAGTGTTGGCAATGACCGTTGGAATTTTGGTGGTTTGAGTCATCGTTTCGACAACTAATGCCAACGGTCTAGTCATTGGAGAAGTCGTTTTAGCAGCCAAAGCTGCCCTTCCGATGACCAAAGCCATTGTTCCAAAGACTAGTGCTAATTTTCCAATCACAGGAGAAGACATTCAACCACTGTTTGGTGGCCAAAGATGTCATTTTAATGGCGGCCAAGTAACCAGTGCTAGTATTCCAACGACCAGTGGTCCAATCACTAGAGATGTTGTTCCAATAGCCGAAATACCCATTCTAATGACCAAAGCCATCACTTTGATAACCAATGCTGACGGTTAAATTACCAAAGATATCATTTTAGCAACTAAAGTTGTCCTTCCAATGACCAGAGCTATCATTGGTTATCAGAGGTCTAGTCTCTAAAGACATAATTCTGGTGGCAATTATCGGTAGTCCAGTGGCTGAAGCCGCTAGACCTTGTGACACTAGCAACTCTGGTGGCTATGTCATCAATTTTGGAGGTATATTTTACTTTAAAACAAACGGAGTGTTAATTATACTAGATGCTATTAATTAGTATAAAAATAAAATAAATAAAATAAACTACAACAAAACTTAAGACTAAAGTACATTCGTTGCCCTTAAAGTTCAAGTTTGTTTTCATTTTGGTTAGTCATGTTCTATTATGTTTTCATATTACCTGTGCCATCCATTTTCATTAACCCATAATATGTGTTAAGTTCTAAAAGTTTAAAACAATTGGCAAACCGTGAATACAAACTTGTCTAGATATAGATCTTAGAATCTATAGATATGATTAGACAATGCTCAAGGTGCTGTAAGTCAGAATACAAGAAAAAGGAAGCTACAGGTTCAGGAATTTGAAACAGGCCAGGTTCGATCAATTGAGAGAACAAGTTCCACCGATTGAAATGCAGTTCTGCAGAATTTTAAGTTCAGCCCATTAGCCCAAACTTGTCCGTTTGAAACCCAAATTGTGATATACTTGTTGTAGTATTTAAAGGACATTATAAGCTAACCCTAGCTGTGGTTTTTAGAGAGAGAAGAGAGCTCCTTGTGCCTCTTATTGTAGATCTAGGGTTTTTGTACCCAAAGTTCTCTTAAATCTTCTACTAGCAATATTCCTTGAAGAAACTCAAGATTCGGTGCTGTAAAAGTTGTTGTTATCACAAGATCATACATAGCTGATGTGAAAGATCGAAATGTGTTGAAAACACAAAAGTTGTTTAGACCCCCAAATTAAAGTTACTGCTCAATGGATTTTACACTAACTTAATACTAAGTGTGGAATAGTGTAAATACGAGCAGATAAACAAACAAGCTACTATAATCCATAATCATGACAACACAGCAGTAAAATAGAAAGTAAAAGAGTAAGGAAGAGAGATGCAAACACAAGATAACACGCCAATGTGTTATCGAAGAGGAAACCGAAGAACTCGGCAAAAAACCTCTCTGCCGCCCTCTAAGCGGTAATCGATCCACTATACAATCAGTTGGGATACATGGGTTAGCAAGAGACCCTCCAAGCCTAATCTACCAGATGTACCTAAGCCCTCCAAGCTCTTACTCTAACAAGACTTCTCGGAACCGTGTCTTGTCTAGCTCTCCGAATCCCGCAACAAGCTTTATGTTGCATCTGTCCTTGGCTTCTTCCAATACTTTCCAACAGCACCAAAACCTCACTTGACACTCTGAAAAAGTGTGGTAAGTGTTTGGGCTATCAACCTCTCAATGGTATGGAAATGGAGAGGTAGGCGTTGCGGAAAATCCACAAACAATTGTGTAGAGAAATGTGGGTATAACAATCTCTAACTCTCAAGGTTTGTGGCTAGGGTTTTCTCTCAGAAGCACTCCTCAACATTTGTGGATAATATGGGTATATATAGTGTGGGTACAAAAAGTGTGTATCAGATATGACAGTCTGGCAAAACAGAATGTTTCGCAGGTGTCTCGCAAGAAGGCCTTACCCACGAGCTACTCGCGAAACACAACTGTCTCCATCCTGTCCTGACTCTTTGCATTCCATCATGTGCAGGTCATATGGATCACTTCGCGGGATACTAAGTTGCGAGCTACCCGCGAAAACCTCTTCAGTCTTCAATTGCTTGAGTCTTCATACTATCTCTCTCTATCACACAACCCTTACAATTAAATTCCACAATAAATACAGGGTACAAAAGATTGAATAAAATTACAATTAAATTTGGTACGGAATAAAAGCCAACAAAACATAATTACAACTTTACATGATGATTTAAAACTTTGAGTGGGATCTCAAAGTTAAACGAGGGTGTTTGTGTACGACAAATTCAAATAGAAGAGACCGTGGATTCAAAATTGTACGTGGTTGTGTGAGTAAGTTCTACAAGAGGTAGCTTTAGATTTTAGGGAGAAAATTTATTGTAAACTTCTATTATATCACAATGAATTTGTTTTCCTTGAGGATAGCTAAATTAAATCATTCCCAAATTTTTTACCTTGAAAAACATGAGTTAAACCTAGATCTGAATAATTAACCTAAGTAACTACTTAGCTAATTAATTAGGTTAAACAAATCTAGTTTACAGTGATCTAAACAAACAAACAATATATATACTACCTACAATAATGAAGTTTTTGCATTCCACAATATTTTAAAGCTAATATTTAATGAGATAATTTCCAAAATTTTGATCCATTTCTTCATTTGGACTCTCTAAATGGCCCAAAATAAGGGATCTCAATTAGATCTATTATGGTGATTTCAACTACAGTCGACTTGCATTTTACTTCTCAACCTAGCCTTCAGCTTTTCTTCAAATCATGTGATTTCCACGCTTATGTTCAATATCCTCTGTCGACTTTCTCTCTAGTCACACACTTTATTACTTTTCGCCAAGTTACTCCAATCACGCCTATGATCAGAGTCTCTATCAGTTTTCTTTAAAGTCAAGTGTCCCTACTATCATTGCTTGAGCTTTTCAAATATAATTTTACACTATGCCTAGTAACGTCCAATTTCAATCGCTATGTGTGCCCATCTTCTAGGCACCATGCATCCGGCCTTTGTTTCAAATACCTATCGTCTTTGCTTCATCAAGTTCATATCAAACCTTTCTTCTAAACTCAAGTAACCTTTAAGCTTCAACCTTGAATTTGTAAGGAGACGTTAGGCTTATCAAAACTATTACTCAAAGTTTATTCTATTGTCCAAGTCCATGTTCATTACATTAGGAATCCTTATCTCACTTGTAGTACAAGTAATCTTAACTACCCTATAACTATTGTAATCTTAAGGTTTAGTCTAAAGGTTAATGTTAGCCTATTATATATATATATATATATATACACATACATTCAACTGGGTTTATTGTAATATGCAAAACAAAGATGTAGGTTGAGTACCAAAGTTATGTATATCTTTTTCTAATGTAATGAACAAGTCAAGTCAATGTTCCCTGAATTGTTTAGCACTGTAACCATTCAGCACAACCCAGTCAGTTCAGATTGGATAGATGCCTGATTAGTTAATGAACAAGTTGCTGTGGGCAGCTGCAATATTATGGGATTCAACTTCTATGAACCCATCCCATTATCACTCCCACTAAGCATTAGGCACTAGGCACATAAGCAATAATTTACTTTTTAATCTCAGTGGTGCAATGGAATACAATAAATTTAAAGAATTTTAGCAAGAAAAAATTGATTGACATGCTAACCATCAGTTTGGTGGACTTCCGCTATTGGTATATGCCATTGTAAAAAAGATATATTTCATTATTCGAATGTCATAATCAGAAACGTGGTTTGTCTGTGAAAATAGTGAACTAGTATATTACAAATATTGTCAAACAATGCATGTATCAGCTTCAATAAAGCTGTTGATAATTGTACACGTTTTAATTTCATCTGTTAAAGCCTCAGAAAATCCACGGCTTAGGTAACACGTAGTAGGTGAAAAAAACAACATCAATTCATTACGCAACCTCGACTGGTTCCAGAGAGCTTGTTATAATAATATTATATTATATTATATATATATATATTTTTTTTTTTTTCGAAGATTGATGATAATATATCATGTATGCTTAAAATGCTTAATAATAATAATTAAGAGATTATGATAATAATAATTTGTTCCAAGATTGATGACAATATTTTGCATAGTAGTAATCTAAAGTCGGTCATGACTTGACTAGCAACTATTCTAATGAGACATTTATGTCTTTTTAAAGTACGGAAAGGTACATGTGTATTTCATAGCAACTATTCTTTACTTTGTGATGACCTAAATATTTGTACGCGTGAAAACCTCCACCAGAGTAAGTTATTTTTCTAAGCTTTGTCTGCCTTACGGACCAGATGACTTTGGCTCATAATGGTTATTTTTTACAAAGTTTTCAGACTCGGATCGTTCAATGAACCGTAAGAGGAAAATGTTCAAAGTTTTTAAGGTCGGAGCGAGATTGAACCGTGATCGAACCGTGATGATTATAATTAATTTAATAATTAATTAAAATATAAATAAATATATTAAATTAATAAAAATTGAAAAATTACCTAATGGTTCCAAATATTTGACTATTCAATCCAATAAACTATTTAATTTAATTTTTCTGAACCCCAATATAAAAGTTAATAGACATTTTCCATAAAATTAATTGGAAAAAAAAAGTTAATAGACATTCTCCCATAAAATAGTCAAATAGTTCCAAATTAACTAAAATAATTCCAAATTGTTTTGCTGGTTACTAGTTTGTCTCCCACTAAACTTTTGTTGAGAGACCCAAGGCTCTGGAACAAAAGTTTAGTAAAATAAAATATAAAAGCCGGATTAAAATTAAAAAAAATAAATAAATAAGCTGTGGTACATTGTCCGCTCTGGTACTTTACCCATTCCCCCATAAAATTTTAAAAATAAAATATAAACTAAAGCTAGAAGCCTAAGAGAGTGAGAAAGAAAAACATTGCTTTGTCCACCGGATTAAAATCAAAGCCCAAGAATATAGACTGTGGTTGACAGTTCGGTTGAGTAAATGAGAAGGCAAAAACAAAAAATAACGAGAAGAGAGGGAAAAAAAAAAAAAAAAAGAAGAAGAAGAGAGGAAGACAGAGAAGGCAAAAACGCAGAAATAATAAGAGAGAAGAGAAAATGAAGAATACTGAGACAGAGAAAGAACAAGAGAGAGCGATATAGAGAAGAAGAATGAGAAGAAACTATGATGTGATCTCAAGTATCAACGTCTAACAGCATGTTTGAAGCTACAATAATGGAGATCTACTTCTGTAAGCTCATAGATAACGTTTTTTTTTTTTTTTTTTTTTTTTTTTTTTTTTTTTTTTTTTTTTTTTTTTAGTTTAGATTCAAACGTCTAACAGCATGTTTAAAGCTACAATAATGGAGATCTACTTTTGTAAGATCGTAGAAAAAAAAAAATTTTTTTTTTTTTGAAGTCCAGATTCAAGAGGACTGTAAGAGGCAGTCTGATCACGGTTCTCAGAACCATGTGGTCCGACCGTGGTTCGTACGGATCTCTACTTTTTGCCCATAGAAAGATTTTTGAAGCTTAAAAAACCGTAAAAATAAACGGTTCAAGATATTTCCGGTCAGACCGTACGGTCCGGTCCAGATTTCAAAACCTTGATTTTTTACATAATTATAATATGTGAAGGAGGGAAATTTAAACTCAAATTCTCCTCATAAAGAGAACGAAGTATTAATGAACTACAAAACTCTTGATCTTAGGTCTGAATATATATAAAATATAGACAAATAGCAAAACTCTTGACATTTAATTTATTTGTCAATAGCATATTTTGTAAAATGTGTGTAAAATTATCAAAATCAATATTTCTAGTTGAATGTTTCAATATTTATATTAAACATTAACACTTTCATATATTTATTATAAATATTTTTCACCAACTTGAAAGATTATCTCATATTGTCATGTATACTATGAATTTATATTTAATTTTGAATAATAATAATAATAACAACAACAACATATACTTTTCTTTTGGTTAGTTTATATAAAAAAAGAAAGCAAAAATATAATTTACACTCGTTAACTTTTCCAGAAAACCATTTTGTCCTTTAAGTTAATTTGAAGTTGGTCATTTTAATTCGATAACTTTGCCAAAAAATTGTTTTTATCCTTTAAGTCTAAAGCTAGTAATTTTAGTCCAATAACTTTGCCTAAAAATTATTTTAGAACTTTAAGGACTCACTTAATCCAATAACTTTGCCCACAAATCACTCAAAATGACCAATTTATTGGACTAAAATGATTTTTTGATAAATTTACCAGATTTAAATGACTGTTTTCAAATTTAAAGGACTAAAATGATTTTGCGTTAAAATTAATGGACTAGAATGACCAACTTCAAACTTAAATGATTAAAATGATTCTTGGGAAAAGTTAACAGGTGTAAATTGCATCTCTCTCATGAAAAAATTGGGTTTTGAATTCATCTCCCCACTTGTTTTAACGATTTATAATAAATTTATATATATATATATATATATTTATTTTAAAAAACTAAAAAAATAAAAAAAAAAAAGACGCACACACTAAGATTGTTCTTTGTCATAACCCAAATGCAAATGCTTTTTCATACTGTTTTCTTACCGAAAAGTATTAGCCACTTTCCTCTTTTTTTGATTAAAGTATTAGCCACTTTTTCTGAACTTGCATTTAGATGTTAAACAAATGTTAATCACGCAGATGGTTTATCATCTAGAAGATAGGTTTTAATTATTTAGCACATGATGCATTTGCTTTTCTTTCTCTTCAGATCATTCAATCAAACCTTTGAATTTGAACAGTTCCAACTTTTGAAAGGCCACCCACCCATTCTTTTTTCTTTTTTCTTTTTTTTCAATTTTCCTCTCTTGCACACATAATGGACGCATTCCTAAGTGGTGGCAGAATTAGGTAGTATAGTAAATATACTTTAATTTAAAGGTATTTCTCTATCAAATTAAAGATTGCTTCATAGCTACACAATCTGTAAATATATATAGAATACATAAGTTGCACCAATTATTTATTTTTTGTTAACTTCAATATACCAGCAAGGCCTTTCACTACCCTGTTGTGATTTATTTCCCTTTTGTTTAGTCAATTGATGATTTAAAGCGACATTTTCTTTTTCTTTTTCTAATTAATTTCACCATTACAGGCTAGACAAGAACATGAGGTTTCACATAAACTATAATTATCAATAGATTAATGCCAGAATCTCTTTCATGTTATATTCACAAGCTTTTAAAGAAAATGGATTTTTCCCCCCTTTTGGAAGGGGATCTATTAGGGGACCATTGTCTTTCTGAGCAAATAATGAGACAGATCATAGTTCTCCTCTTCTTCCTAATCTCCCTTCTCCTAGTAATTGAGATTATATCTGGTACAATGATAAATAGATTTTATCAACTAATTAGTTACCTTTTACAAGATAAGACAAATAAAACTTCCATCAGTCTACTTTTATTTTTGGATAATTCCTTTATTATGATAAATAGTAAAAGAGGGAGAAAATATTATATTAATGAAACCAAAGTCTTGTCGATGTTATAGTTCAAATCTTTCTATTGTGGTCAATTTAAATGGAGGGGGAGTAAAAATGATTAAAGTAAAGTTAGCCGAATAACTTTACTGTACTTTTCCTTCATCTGAACTATCCATTTGGTTCAAATCTCACACTCTCTTATTTTTTGAAAGCAAAAAATTATATTAATGAGGGTATAATTCTTGACTTTCAGACTTTACCCGCAATTCACTCTCTAACGGCTATCCCATACTTCCTTTTTTTACCCCAAAAAAAGAAAAAGTTCATAACCTTTTCTCTTTCACTTTTCTCCTCCATTCTAGGTTGACTTCTCTTCCATTTCTTTGTGAGTTTTCCCACTGGTATATTACTTCAATAACCTTGTAAAAGCTAGTACTAGCTAGAGTTTATTTTGACACACGTTGTTGCAAAAATATCCGGCTATATAAGTACACATCACACCATGATAATAGTAGGTGCACTTGGATCGGCAAATTAAGCAATGGCATCTTTACAGCCAGTGTGTCCAGCTAGTTCTTCTCATTTAGTCCTGAGCATTGAGGAAGAGCTCGCCAAAGACCCCAAAATCACAGTCCCAGAACGCTATGTTCGCGTTGGTCAAGACCCTCCAATTCTAGAAACCCCTATACCAATCCCCACAATCAACATGAAACAGCTTGTTTCCCTAGAAACCAAAGACTTAGAAAAAAGGAAGTTGCATGAATGTTGCAAAGAATGGGGTCTCTTTCAGGTTTTTTTCTCAACTATTATTTTTAATTAGTTTCCAATTCATTAACAAACATGATAGTTTGGGCCTACATTTCACTTTTTGTGAAATTCATGTGTCTTTGTAAATTTTCTTGGCTGCCTGCATTGGAAAAGATGTTATCACTTTCTTCTCAAGTAAACAACCTAATAGTTGTCATATTGTTGTTGTGCAGTTGGTAAATCATGGAGTTAGTTCTTCACTCTTGGAGAAGCTGAATGATGAGATTGAAGGATTCTTCAAGCTTCCTTTGGCAGAAAAAATGAAGTACAAGATAAGGCCAGGTGATGTTCAAGGCTATGGAACTGTGATCCGTTCCGATAACCAAAGGCTTGACTGGGGTGATAGGATGTATATGATAATAAACCCTCTTCAAAGACGAAAGCCTTATCTCTTTCCAGAGCTCCCTTCATCTTTGAGGTTCCCTCTCTCTCTCTCTCACACATTTATCATTATTTTTTTCATAAGCTTTACAAACTAATACATCGTTAATCACAACAACAAAAATATTATATTTATTTTTTATTTTTTTAAAGTAGCATCAATTATATTTATTGTTATATAAGTTTGCTTTTAGTAAAATTTGTAGCTTTCCCCTTCTTTCTTTTTTTAAGCTTAAGTTTTGGGTCACTAAACTAATTTTCTGTTTTCACTAGAGAAACTTTGGAGGCTTACTTATTGGAGTCACAAAGACTTGCTATGCAACTTTTTGGTTATTTGGGAGAGCTCCTAGAGATGGAAATGGGAGAGATGGAGGAGTTGTTTGAAGATGGGATGCAATCTGTGAGGATGACCTACTATCCTCCATGCCCACAGCCAGAGATGGTTGTAGGTCTCACTCCTCACTCAGACGCAGCTGGTATCACCATCCTCCACCAAGTTAATGGAGTCGAAGGTTTTCAAATAAAGAAAGATGGTGTTTGGATTCCTGTGAATTTCCTCCCAAATGCCTTTGTTGTGAATATAGGAGACATTCTAGAGGTTTGACACTCTTTTCTTTCCTTCCCTTCCTTTCAAAAGTTGTTTATGGTATATTGAATCTAGTCTACTTCATGGAAACCCTCATTATTATATCCAAACCTCTTTCTTTGCTAAAAAGGTTTTCAAACAAGGTATTATATGAATATTCCATGTTGCCTACAAGTCACGTAACATGTGTTTTCCCTAAAAAAACGATTTATTGAACAACTTACTTTTTATGAATATTTATTAAATAACTTACTGATTAAAAATCATGACCTTTCAATAACCTAGGGTAACTCTAACATTAAAAAACCCTATGGACCATGATTCACTTTATTTCAAGCTTCAAATTACTATTTAGATTTTTATTTTTAGGATCTAACAGAATTTGTCACGTAAGTTTAAATAATATGATATTAAATATACTTTTAAATTTGTAATATTCAATATGAACTATTAAATGCATCTAAATAAAATGAAAACAATAATTTTTCCAACCCAAATACTGTAATTAGACCATGTACCCATATATTTTCTCTACAAATAATATATGCAACATCGCGGGACAAAAAATGCTTGCCCGGTTTTACACAAAATAAAAATGTCTAACTAGCTCATGACCAACACAAAAAATTCAACATTCAAATTTTGTAATAAGCAATGCAAAAACTAATTATGATGGAGATGGTTATCTCGATGGCCTTACTATGATGAGACTTATTATGATATGGCACTTTCTATGTTGTTAAATATTATAAAATAAAATTGCTATCTTGAAACGGACTCTCTATATTTCAAATGAAATAGAGATGATCTTGTTCTAATCAAGAATCAAGTGCAACCGACATCTTTCTACCACAGGAGTGCTGTCACAGCTGTAAGGGCATTGACATAACCATTGTTCCATCCAAGTGTAAGACTTTGTGTGATTTGGGAGCCAGCTCATGTAGAGCACAGAATGCCCCAAAAAATACAGTCAGCACAGCCATAAGTATATATGGAGTTCCTCCTCACACAGCCTCCTCTGCTTCATCACTAAAACTCCACATGCAGACACCAAACTAATGATGAGATATATAAGAAACAATACTAAGACAAATGTAATAACAAGAAAGTGGCAAGCTTATAAAACTCGACCAAAAATTTTATGACAAACAAAGACTTAATATTAGATTATCTATCATGTCTATTTTCGACTAGTATATGTATCTGTCTAATTTGTACATTTTGCAGATTTTGAGCAATGGTCTCTATAACAGCATTGAGCACAGAGCAAATGTAAATTCAGAGAAAGAAAGGATCTCCATTGCTATGTTCTTCAACCCAAAATTTGAGGCGGAATTTGGGCCAGCAAGTAGTATGTTAAACCCAAATAACCCACCATTATTTAGAAGGGTGGGAATGGAAAAGTATGTCAAGGATTTCTTCTCTCGGAGCCTCAATGGAAGGACATACTTAGATTATATGAGGATCAAAAACGGAGAAGCCAACAGTGCTAATTGATGGCCAAAACTGAATGTAATATATCATAGTATTTATTATGTGCAGTGGTGCTTGAGTACTGGCAGTGGCAATAGCGTCTTTATCGATTTAAAGCGCATTTTGTATGGTGAACTAATATATATATATATATATATATCATATTTGTCTGCTTCACTATGATTGAATCTAAATATCCATTTAAACACCAAAACCCTCGAATGTGAATCAAACACTAAATTTTATGTAATTATTGTGGAAAATTTCCACACGTGAGTGATTACAATGATAAGATAACACTAACACCAATGACTTATTGGTATATTATATATAATGGCATGAAGTTTTGACCTATTGGTATAATGATAAGCTAAGATTGTATTTAAAGATATATATATATATATATAATAAAAACTTTAAAAAAAAAATTGAAACCTCTTAATATAAACATGATAATTTCAAATAATGACTCTACATAAAAAGGTTTGTAAAATAACAAGAACAGAGAGAGAGAGAGAACTCCAATTCTTATAAACCAGAAATTGATACAAATGAATCAAGTAAGTTTATAATTAACAACTAAGCTATATATATACAACTCTAAAACAGAGCATTACTCCAAGCTCTGTAACAAACTAACTAACCGTTTTATAACTAATCCACTAATTACAACTTGACAGCTGGCCTTCTCTTTAACTAATTTCTGGGCTCTCCCACACGTGCTGGCTGTGTGGCTTCATTAATCAAAACGCCCCGTTTTAGTTCTTTTATTTCCTTTGTCGTTTCACACTTCAGCCTTCCTTCTTTTCTGTCGTTTTTGATGCTGCCGTTTATGACTTCAATTCTTTTGTCTTCAACACTCCCCCTCAAGTCCAGAGTTTTAGGCTCTGTGAATTGAACTGATGAAGCTACCTGCAATTGCTCAAATTTCTCCTTTGTCAATTTAGGCTGAAAAATATCTTTCAGTCCTAGCTTCTCTGATAATCTCGCAAAAGATGAAACACCCAAAGCTTTAGTGAAGATGTCTGCAATCTGTGAATTTGTATTAACATGGAAGGTTTTAATCATTCCCTCCAAAATTTTGTCTCTCACCAAGTGATAGTCAACTTCTATGTGCGTGGTTCTTTCATGGAAGACCGGATTTGCTGCTATGTACAGTGCAGCTTGATTATCACAAAACATCATAGCTGGTCTGGAATGTTCAATCTTTAAGTCCTTCAACAGTTGCAAAACCCAAGTAATTTCACAGGCCACACTTGCCATAGCCCTATATTCTGCTTCAGCCGATGACCTGGACACAACTCCTTGTTTCTTTGACCTCTAAGAAATTAAGGAGTCTCCCAAATACACTGCATAACCAGTGAGGGACCTTCTTGTATCTGGGCATCCAGCCCAATCCGCATCACAGAAGGCTTTGATGTGTAATACTGTGTTGCTTGGGAAGAATATACCATTTCCTGGTGATCCTTTAATAAATTGAAGTACTCTATGCACTGCCTTCAAGTGTGGTTCCCTTGGCTGAGATACAAACTGACTCAGCCTATGCACTGCATAAGTCAAGTCAGGCATTGTCAAGGTAAGGTACAAAAGTCTTCCAATCAATCTTCTATACTGTCCTGGTTCCTCCAATAACTTGCCTTCATACTTTGATAACTTGAGGTTTTGTTCCATGGGAAACTTGACAGGTTTACTACCAATGAAACCAGTGTCCTTGAGAATTTCCAAAGCATATTTTCTTTGATTGAGACTGATTCCTTCATCAGTCCTAGCCACTTCTAAGCCCAGAAAATACCTTAATGAGCCTAAGTCCTTCAAACCAAACTTAGCATCAAGAACTCTCTTCAAATTGTTGACACAATCAATGTTGTTTCCTGTCAAAAGTATATCATCAACATATACCAATAAGGCTGTGAATGAAGCTCCTTGTGTGTGAATGAACAAAGAGTAGTTAGACTTGGATGGGACAAAACCCATTTGTAGAATAGTTGAAGAGAATTTCTCAAACCATTGTATGGATGCTTGCTTGAGACCATAGAGACTCTTGTTCAGTTTACGAACCAAATTATGCTCCCCCTTGCTGTGAAATCCAGGTGGTAAGCACATGTAAACATCCTCAAGTAACTCCCCATTTAGAAAAGCATTATTAACATCCAATTGATGAAGAGACCACCCTTTCACAGCAGCCAATGACAAAACAATTCTAACTGAAACTGACTTGACAACTGGAGAGAAAGTTTCTGAATAGTCCAGCCCAAGTTTTTGAGTGAAGCCCTTGGCAACAAGCCTGGCTTTATACCTCTCAATGGTACCATCAGGGAGGTATTTAACTCTGTAGACCCATTTGCAACCAATGGCTGACTTACCAGGAGGCAAAGAGGTTAATGTCCAAGTATCATTCACTTCTAATGCCTCAATTTCCCTGTCCATGGCAGCCCTCCACTCAGGAAAGTGCTAGAGGCAGCCATGACAAAAGAATGAAAAGTAGGTCCAAGATGTGAGTAACTCACATGATCCGAAAGGTCATAGGGCAGACCAGAACTGGGTTTGGTACTGACAGAATTGCAAGAGTAATCAGATAGGTATGAAGGAGGTTTGTGGGACCTAGTGGACCTTCTAATAGGAACAACGGAACCACAAGACTGAGGAAGGGTAGGAATAGTAGGAATGGCAGATTCTACAGAAACAAGGTCTACAGAATTAGGTTCAGTGGAAACAAAATTTGGACTAGAAGTGGAATTAGAGTTAGGGATAGGTGAAGGAAGATGAGGAAGGGAGGAAGAGCAGGGAACAAAAACTGAATCAGCAGGATCTAAAGTGGAATGAGGAAAAACAAAATCATCCAAATAAGAAGCAGAAGGCTGAGAACAATCAGCATAGGGAAAAATGTTTTCATAGAAGATAATGTCTCTTGAAATATAAACTGAATTGGAGTGAATATCAAGGACTTTGTAACCTTTAATGCCATGGGGATAACCAAGAAACACACATTTTCTGGCCCTAGGTGCAAACTTGTGCCTATTATGAGATAAAGTGGAAATGAAACATAAGCAGCCAAAACTCCTCAAATTTGATAAGATAGAGGAGAATTGAAAAGCATTTCATAAGGGCTCTTATTACCTAAAGTTTTTGAAGGAATTCTGTTGATAAGATGTACAGCAGTTAGGATGCAGTCACCCCAAAAACATAAAGGAATGTGAGACTGAAATTTTAAAGCTCTTGCAACATTGAGGATGTGTTGATGCTTCCTTTCAGCAATACCATTTTGCTGAAGAGTATTAACACAGGAAAGTTGATGCAAAATGCCATTAGAATGAAAAAAATCTTTCAAGAAAAACTCAGTCCCATTATTACTTCTAATGGTTTTAATCTTGCTATCAAATTGAGTGGAAACCATTGATGCAAATTTAGGAAACAGAAATTGAGTTTCAGATTTTTGTTTAAGTAAGTAAACCCATGTGCACCTAGTAAAGTCATCCACAATAGTCAAAAAGTATTTGTAACCATCAATTGTATTGACAGAGAAAGGACCCCATAGGTCACAATGGATCAATTCAAAAGGCTTAGTGGTTACATGAGAACTAGAAGGGAAAGTAAGTTTCTTTTGTTTTGAAAAATGACAAACATCACAGCAAGCTGTCTTATTTTGACCATCAATATCTACAAAATGCTTCAACAATTGAAGTTTTGACAAAGAAAGGTGTCCTAGTCTAGAATGCCACAAGTCTGAAGAAGAAATGTGACTGACATTACTAGCAAGAGCTGCTGATCTTGATGATGGAACAGAAGCTTGAAGTAGATATAAACTAGTGCTTTGCTTACCCAGACCAATCATGCTCCATTGAGCAAGGTCCTGGATGAAACACCAATCACCAAAAAATATGAGGCAGCAAAATTTATGCTTAGTAAGTTTACTAATTGAAATGAGGTTGAAATGAAAAGATGGAACACACAATACATCTGTGAGTGTGAGAGTAGGTGAAATTTGCACTGTGCCAATGTGTGTAACTAGAACCTTTTCCCCATTTGGCAAATAGACACAAGAATGGACAGCAGAAGTAATTGTGGTTAATTGTGACACTGAGTGTACCATGTGATCAGTAGCACCAGTGTCAAGAATCCAAGAATTAGACTTAAAACAATGTCTATCAACAACATGGGCTGAAAAAATAGAATGAGACATATTGGGAGCAATCCAAAAGGGATTACCTGAGAAGTTAGAAGAAGATAATGAAGCAGAAGCAGAAGCAGCAAAGGGAGATGAAGTGGTTGTAGGAAGAGCAGGTGCCATCACTGAAGCAACCTGTGAAGCAATCTGAGTACCAATGCCATTTGGAGCACCAAAACCAGAACTAGATGCATTATGAACCTTTAGAAAGTTGAGAAGTTGGTCACATTGAACCTGAGATATTGGACATTGAGGCTGAGTAGTCTGTTGGGAATTCTGAAGACCAAAATTACCAGGAAAACCTCCAAAATTCTTCTGTGGAATACCAAAGGAAGTCTTGTTCAAAGCTGGTTGTTGAAGACCAAAATTGAACTGATTGGTATCACAAGACTGAACATTGGAAAGACTATCAAACCCAAAATTCCCTGTGATTTGATTAGCCATAGCCTTATTTCCACCTTTTGGCTTATACCCAGGAGGGTATCCGTGAAGTTTGTAACATTTGTCAGCTATGTGACCAGTGAAGCCACAGTAGGTGCAAACTGGTCTTTCCTTCTTGAAATTGCCTCCTTTGCCTCCATTGTTCCGAGCATTACCTTGAAATTGCTTACCACCATTTACATACATGGCAATAGGATCCAATTGCTGAACCACATTAACAATGTTACCTAAGTTTCTCCTTTCCTCTTCTTGTAAAACCAACAAGCACACCTTGCTGAGAGGAGGAAAAGGCTCAATAAGCAAGATTTGCCCAATTAAGGTTCCATAACAGTCATTCAAGCCCATCAAAAAACGAAAGACATGCTCTTTATGCTGTGCACCCAACTGTGATGACCTAGAACCACAAACACAAGCACAATTGCACACTGTGAAGGGTTGATTATTCACAAACTCATCCCATAGAGTCTTGAATTTGGTGAAGTAAGAGCTCACTGACAATGATCCTTGAACTAAATGTGCTATTTCCTTTTGAAGCTCAAATAGCCTTGGAGTGTTGTCCTGAGATAATCGATTCTTGAGATCAATCCACAAATCCCTTGCTGAATTAATGTACATTACACTAGCCTTAAGATCAGGACTGAGTGAATTGGTCAGCCATGATAAGATTGTAGTGTTGCACCTATTCCAGGAATTGAATAATGGCGAGGTTGGATCTGGTTCTGAAATTGAACCATTGACAAAACCAAACTTATTTCTGGAGCTTAGAGCCAGAAACACAGATCTCGCCCAGGTCATGTAGTTCTCAGGACCATTGAGAGGCTAAGAAGTAAGAACTAAACCAGGATTTTCATTCGCTGGTAAGAAAAAAGGGTTATTGGCATACTCATCCGCCATAGCTGCACTTCCAGTGAGTGTAGTAGAAGAAGCAGGTGCACTTGATGAGTTTGAAGCCATGAAAGAACAAGAAAATAACGGAAATCAAGAGTAAATTTCTGTTTGGCAAGAAAGAAAATGAAGGAAAACACACTCTGATACCATGTAAAATAACAAGAACATAGGGAGAGAAAGAGAAAACTCCAATTCTTATAAACCAGAAATTGATACAAATGAATCAAGTAAGTTTATAATTAACAACTAAGCTATATATATACAACTCTAAAACAGAGCATTACTCCAAGCTCTGTAACAAACTAACTAACCGTTTTATAACTAATCCACTAATTACAACTTGACAGCTGGCCTTCTCTTTAACTAATTTCTGGGCTCTCCACACATGCTGGCTGTGTGGCTTCATTAATCAAAACGCCCCGTTTTAGTTCTTTTATTTCCTTTGTCGTTTCACACTTCAGCCTTCCTTCTTTTCTGTCGTTTTTGATGCTGCCGTTTATGACTTCAATTCTTTTGTCTTCAACAAGGTTAGATGTTCATATTATATGCAACAGTTTTTAAAACTAGTTTTATTAAGATAATGTCAAATCAATGCTTAGTTGAATTTGGATATATTGAATTAGGTTAATAGTATCATCTAAAGAAAAGTTCGACATAATTAACAAGCAAATTAAGGACAAAATTTCAATATTAAAGAGGATTGGAAAAGTGTTCCCACAGTTTTCCCCAGCATGTCATAAAGCATGCATGCAAACGTCTTTCTGAATAAACCTTCAACAAAACTAATTTTCATTTCAAAACTACTTTTACAAAAGAAGTGTAGTACTCCAAGTGAGGATGACATAAAAACTCCCCTACCCCACTCCATCCCACCAACTTAATTTTCTTTACTCAGAAGAAGGGACGTGATGGGAATGGGTTTTGCTCACCCACAAGACACCCGGAAGGCCTGAACATCGGAACATGTATATATTTCATTTAATATATATTTAATATATATATATATATAGAGAGTATAATTTTTATACATTTGTTATTTATAATTTATTTTTATACATAATTTATCATTGTTCTCTCTCTCTCTCCACTCATGGGTTTTTACAAATATTTGGAGGTGTTCAAGATCCGACCCCACCCCATTGTCATCCCTAACTCTAAATTGCACTGGTTTGTTCACAAATTTAAATTGTCAAGTCGTTGTGTTTGAACTATATAAGCGCTTAAGCAAAATTCTAATTGTGGCAAATATTTTCAGATAAAGTTAGCTGTTACTAACACTTCACTGGATGTGTGACTAATCCTTTTGAACTCTAGTAATTGTTAGTTACATATCAACCAACTAATAAAAATCCCATATGAATGAAACCATTGGCCCATTGTTCCCATGATCCCTCAAGATCTCACTTTATATCAAAGAGCAAATGGCATGGATTTTGGAAACTCAAAAGAGATTACGATTTTATGCCATTAAAGACTAGAAGAATGAAATTGCCAAATTTTCCCATCTAAAAGTTTTGACGACATTTGATTTGAAATGGGTAGTCCGAGGTCAGGTACGAATATAGGTTTTTTTTTTTTGTTTTGGGCTGAAAACAAATACAAATATGGTTGGACTAGAAACGTTCTCCCTTCAATTCGCAAATCGAAATGATAGTGCCAACTTAACCAAAGCAACATATATTGTCCACGAATGGTTTGCTAGCAAAGTGGATTCTTAGTTAGAATATGAAAGGGATATGACAGAAAACATATTTTTTAACATGTTAGGCAATTTAATCATTAGCCCAATAAAAAGTGTTGAACTTAATCTATACAAGTGGTTAGCATTCAAATGATATGATTATTAAGATATTGAGTACGTTAGTTTGGGACATGTTTTCTTTCTTTTTGAGGATGAGAAGGGGTAAGATAGGTAGGGACGGAGCCAAGAATTGCATTCTTGGTGGCCCCTATAATTGCATCATTCAGTTTTCCAGCCTGAGGATTGAAGGGTGATCCAAAGAATTCTTGTGTGGGGACAACAGGTTGAGAATCGCATTACATGGTCCTATACTGAGGATTGAATGATTTTTTTGTAAAAAGTGAATATGCCTAGGCGCTAGGCCAAATCTTTGAAGATGGGCTATAGATGGAGTGCTCAAATAGAATTTGGAAGTGGGTGCAAAACAAAAATTTTTAAATTTTGCATGGAGAGATGGAATATCTTGCCTACTCAGCTAAACTTGAAAATACAGAAAATGCTCCCCAAATAGTCTTTGTGAATTATGTGGAATGCTTGAAGAATATATGATGCATATATAATTATGAACTAATAACTAGGTGCATGCACTTGCAAAAGTTGCCAAAGGCCTAGACTGATGAGTGTTGGTGATAAAGCATTGATTGTTTGATTTGCTCATGATTTTGGGCATTAAGAATTTTGCAATAAAGGAATGCCTCTACTCCCACAGCGCATTGTACAAGGGGCAAAGCAAGGACTATCATGAGGAGTATAACTACAACCATATTACCAGTGAGAAAAGACCAATGCTAAAACAAAAACAACAAAAAAATAAACTGGAATTCACCGGAACCTGAAGATTTTTGCAAAGTAAATTTTGATGCTGGAAACGTTTAATGTTAAGCTCAACTCAAAATTCAGTCCAGTGAGGAATAAAGTCTCATCCTCATCCATAAGCTCGATTTGTAGATTGTAGTGAACCTACTAACACAACCAATCCCATTAGTCAACTATTCACTGTTGAGGTCCAAAATGTGGCAAGGAAGTCCAACTCATGAAGACAAGGAAATGGGTCATGGCCTTAACAAGAGAAAGCCTAGTTTGTAAAGATAAGAAGGGCCATGAAGGCCCAAAGGCCCAACGAGTGAAGAAAATCAAAGAAGTATGGAAAGGAAGAAAACCAAAACTTAGGCTATAGACGGGTCCTCCACCCCTAGGATCCGAGTCCCTTAGAAAAAATATGAAAATGCTGAGTAAGACATGGACGGTCTAGAAGATGGTCTAGGAACGAGCCATGCATATTTTGAAAAAGGGAAAATGATGAAGATGCCGTTGAAAGTCCTATCAAAGTCAAGCTCCTAAGAAGCAGAAAGAAATGAAAATGACTAGTGATGGCTTCAGGATCAAGACCCAGTGAAGGAACAGAGGGACCTCGGGCAAGGTAAAGGATATGGAGTAAGAGGAAGGATGGTCAGAGGCTTTCCAAGTCTGCCCATTACAAGGAGGCATATTTCTAGGAAAAGGCCAAACCAAGGGAAGTCAACATCAAGGTCCCAGGACCTTTGAAATGTCCTTTTAAAACCTTGGAAGAAGAACATTGACCTTAGAGGAGAATCTAGATTTTTCCTAAGGAATGAGCTTTTATGAGTAGACAATCAGTGAATGATCTTTTAGGTACGAGTTCCCAAAAGAGCAAAATAAAAAGAAATAAGGAAAGGACCAGCCACCAATACTTCAAACAAAGGAGATTAGCACTGGTATCTAGAAAAACAAAGGGAGAGAATAGTAATTTGAAAGCCCTCCAAGAGTAGTATAAAAGGGAGAAGCAAGGAAGACAATGGAGACATCATTTTTACGCAAAAGAGACCAAGAAATATACAAGAAGAGAGTTTTAAGCTTTAAGTTGAATTCATTGAGCAAAGAGAGGCATTGTAAAAGGTCCTGTAGCAAAATATTCAAGGAGCCACTCAAATTCAAAGGACTCAAATTTCATAAGTCTTAGGAATCCAAAAGGGATTAGCCAAGTCTGTGATCTTTGAGGCTTATTGGACCTTGTGGAATACCCTCACAGGGTGGGACCAAATGTACCCTTACACTTGACTTAATCAAATATAACTTTCTTGAAGCATTCATAATCATCATTGCTCATTTTTATGTTGTGTACTTGTTGTTTCTTCCTTTTACTCAGCCAATACATATATATTTTGTGGAGTTCATTTGTCTTGTGCATAGATTGGTTCATATAACGACCCAAATAGGCTGCAGTGAGCCAAGCCCAATTCACCCAACATCAATCCATCCTTTTTTTCAGTGACCCAAGGTCCCACATCAACGTGGGCCTAAGAACTATCAAAAAGGGACCCACAATCACAAGCTTCAAATTTCAAGTACCAATAATAAATAATAGAATTTTGGCATCACTTAGATACTCAGATGTCCCTCCAAAAGTCCTTATCAAAAGAAATTAATCCAAGTTCAAAAGGATAATAGTGAAGTTGATATATATTATTGTCTCTTTAGTGGCAGAGCCGACCCCAGACTTTTTGGGACCTAAGGCAATAACTAAAATGGGGCCTCTTTTATATTTATGTATTAATTAAATTAATAAGTATTTAATATTAAGGACATATGTTTATATAATTGGCATATCCTTTGACAAAACGCACTTTACTTGTATTTTGGTAAATCTAAGCAGGTTCAAGATGATCATTACAAGTGGTTAAATTGAAGACATGTAGATTACTCAAAAACTACTCAAGAAAAGTGCAATCTACAGGTCTCAATACCTCCTCGACAAAAGCTCGATTTGTCGAGAAAGCTCGATACATATCTCGATCTATCGAGCTTACAGGATTCAAACTATAGCCAGCAACGTGTTTTTATTCTAAAAGACTATCTGTTTATGGGTTTGTATAATCCTTATAGGACTCGAAAAACTCAAGGTTTGTGAATTTGTATAATCCTTATTAAACTAAGAAAGCTTAAGGTTTGTGTAAACCTATTTGGAATAGAAGAGCCCATTAAGCTCCTATTTAAAGGAGGTGGAAAAAGAAAAACCTAACCCTAGAGAGCTTCATAAGGTTTTCTTTTTGAAACCCTAGCCTCCTCCTACAGAAGAAAGACTTCTTGCTGCATTTCTTGTACACCTTTAGGTTCTGTAACCAAGTAAAATCTCTTGCACCAACATTGAAGATCTTATTGGTGTTTCTATGTTAAGCTACTGCAAATCAACTACAATAATCTAAGGGTTGCTATAGAGTTAGTCACGTACTGGGATCCGTGCATTGATTGGTTAGTCACGTACTTAGAATCGTGCATTGAAATGAGAGATTGTCACTATATTGCAAGTTCAATTAGGTAATGGGGTAAGGGTTCAACTGTAGGTTAATATTAGGTACTGGGATTCCTTTTACTTGTAACCGCTTGTTTTGATAATAATGGATTCTTGAGAGTGATGACCTTGAATTCACCCAGTGAGATTTTGCCTCGATGGTTTTCCCCATTCATAAACAAATCACCTGTGTCAAATTTATTTTTCACTACATTTAACTTAGTTGGTGATTTGTTTGTGGTACCACGCCTATTGTATATAATTGAATCTAATTAATTCACTTGGCTAATTAATTGATTAATTTTACCAAATGGGTTAATACATTCTTAGCCTAACATTTAATATTTTTATATTATAATATATTTCATTTAAAATCTATTTTTCTTACCTTCTGAGATATAAATTGACTAATTAAATTTTTCTTATTCAAGTTCTTCTAATATCTCTTTTTCAATTGATAATATAGCTAATCCATTTAATCCCTCTTAAGACATTGTTGATTTTAGATATGATTTTATTAATTTTAATTTTGAAAACTTCTTTATGTAGAAGCAACTGTAACGGGTATTATTAATAAAATTTTATAAGCAATGCATGTATTGAATCTAATATTTTTATATAATTTAGTACACCAATTGGAGCATATTCTTTTATTTATTTTTGTATAATGTGTGTAGTAGTCTTCACTCGCAAACGTATATAATGTTTTATTTTGTTTTTTCTTTTAATGGTACTTTTTTTTTAGTTACATTTTTTTCTTTTTTTCTTTTTTTTTTGCTTTATGCTTAGTGTAATCTTTGACAACTGTGCTGCTATTCTACTAATTAACACACTACAAAACGAATCCTATAACAAAAAATAAAATAAAATCACAAGATTAAAAAAAAAAAAAAATCCACAAGGCCCAAAAGTAAGCCCGTAACCACAAGTCTTAATAGCTATGTCTACCCACAAGAGATTTATAAGATGAATTAAAACAAAAACCACGCATCAAATAAGAAAAGTGAAAGACAGAAACGATCCCAGCTCAGGTCCTCAATTGTAAGTGTGAAAATAGATCAGATTGGAGGTGAAGTGGAGCCACCAACAGAACAGATTTAAGAGTAGTAACCAGTAGAGGGGAAGAATGATAGAGGCGAAGAGCAAGAGTTGAGAGAGGTAGCAAGCAAGAGAGAGAGAGAGAGACGATAGGTATGGCCGTATGGGTAAAATTTTAGGATTTTTAATTTGTGTTTATTTGTTATTGCTTTGTGAGAAATATTTTTAGACCGGATTTATATTTTATCTGGTTGAAATTTGGTTTTTCTAGAGTTGATGATGTTATTTTTGGGACAATCGATTTTGTTTAGACTGAAGAATTTTCTTCTTGTTCTTGGATCGAAAGGATGTAGCAAATTTTTTGGTTTTTCTTCTTGAACCCAATTTTTTTTCCTTCTATCCCATATTTTTGTAGAAAACTGAGTGTGAATGCAAGAAAGTTGAAAAGTGGGGAAACAGGGGGTGTGATTTTTCTTCCCTAGCATCCCACGTATCCCACCCCAATTGTCCACTCTCCTTATCTGATTTTGCTACCCCAAAAGTCTTCTCCTTATCTGATTTTCCTGGCTGCATTAGACTGGAAAGTCCAGCCTCTTTCTCTACTTCTTTTTCCTCTTTCTTTGTTCTTCTTTCTCTCTTCTTCCTTTGCTCTTACACGGCAGCCTTCCCTCTCTCACCAAAACAATATATCCCTCTCTAAAGAAGGAAATTAAAGAGTTAACACTAAAATTCAGCTTCAAATTTTTGGGGGTAAGTAATCAAAACTTCATTTGTTTATTTCTACTTCTTTAACCTCCATCTTGATTTTAGAGGCTGAACTATGATTCTGTTTTAGTGATTTAAAAGTTTGATGATATTGTGATCAATTGAATGTTTATTAACATATTTTAATATGTATACTATAGGTATAAAAATACCCAAATGAAATTAAGACCTATTGCTATTTGTTGATGATTTTGTAAGAATGTGTTCTGAAGCTGTCTCTGTGACAAATTTGATGTTTACAACAAGAAAATTATGTATAAAATCATATTTTGTGAATTAGGATGCTAGGGTTATTTTCTATAAAAGCTAAGACATATACAGTTGTTATGGAATTGGTCTCACATAATTTTAATGAACATAAAAATAATGGTTTAATTTGAAAGTTACATAAAATTCTGTCAGGACAGATTTGAGTATGCTGTCTTGTGTGATTTTTAGTAAATCATAGGTTTATTCTTTGACTCCGAATATTTTATGGTTTATACTGGACATACAGGGGAGTAGTTATGTAAAATTTCATGACAATTGGATGTGTGTGAACAGCCCATTTGTATTTTAAAAATGGAGTATATGCTGCTGAAATGAGCAGTGAACAACATATGCTACACCTGACTTTGTGGATTTAATTCTCAAGTTAGGGTGAATGTTTTGAGCTATAATTTAATATGCTCATCCTTTGTTATGTTAGAATCATATATAAATTTTATGAATTTGTTTCTTTGTGATTTAGTACATCATGTTGTCTGATGAATGTATTTTGTATTTGTGGGAACCTCTTTGAGGTGGGAGTAGGATTTCCTTAATTTTAAGAGATAGGCTTTGAGATGAATGTGTAAGTTTATGATAAGAAAATTATGGATAGTAATAAGTTTTGATTTCGGTTTAGGTGTTACCAGCCGCCAGGTCTAAGCTCCTTCGACTTTAGGCTCTCGGTTCCTCTGCTTTCAGGTAAGTGATAAGTTATATGGGCGTTTGGTAAGTCATGAGGTTATTTTAAAGTATATTATGCACTAAAAGGTTTTTATTAGAGATATGGCATGTAAGCATTATCAGACAAAGATATGTTTGTGAACTTTCGAAACCTAATGAATATAATTTAAGCATATTGATGCTATTACTAATGCCACGAACATGATGAAGAAAATAATGGAAATGCTATTATTATGAAATATTATACAAAATAAGAAATTTCAATATGATGTAAAGTATGAAATGTTTTCAGGTTATGTCCTCTAGTGATCTGATCTCTACTAGTAGGGGTTAATTACTAGCTTTCCATGAAAAACGTTATCTGATTGGCCATTATAAGTGGGACTGGTTCTACTGTACCCGCCCCTTGTTGGTTACGGCCAACTTGTGGGGGAAACCAACCTACCCCCATGGTTGGAAGATATGTATTATGATGTCATCCCGAGAATACCTAGCATTGTGGGGAATGCTGAATGTCTAGCACCGTGGTGCTAGAAGCCTCCTAAATAAGTACAGACTTATCAGATATGGACTAACCAATATGTTATGAACAGCTATGTTATGTTATTAATCATGAGGGAATTATTTTGTTTAAATGCATTGTGAAAAGTAAAAGCTCTCATGGCAAGAAGAAGAAGTTTCTAATGAAAAGAAAAGCTGTTCATTAAATATAAAAATTTCTGAAGTTTTGTTGTGCTATAAAGATAAAGCTTCTGATGAAAGTACAAGTTATATTTAAAAGTTATCAGATACCTGTTCTTTATGAAATGTTAAATTTTATAACTATGAAAGTTATAATATTTTTCGGGAAAATGTTTATAAAGAAAGATTTTCTTATTGGGTCAAGATGTTTCTAGTTTAATACAAAGTTGCCGATTATCTAATTTAAGTTAAAATGCTTATTTTGTAATGAGAATATACATATAGTGACTTTGTAGGAAATGAAATAAGCTTAATTCTAAAGGTTTTGGTAATATTAACCTTGAACGATTTTAGACCCCTTAAACCAACCAGATTAACCTAGTTAATTAGCCAAGTTGTTACTTAGTCAAATTATGCAATTTCTAGGTTATCACAAACATACAATCATATCAAAAATATAAAGCAACGGAATAGAAATAATACAAGATATGATCACCCAGGAAAACCAAACTAGTAAAAAACCTGGGGAGGATTTGACCTAGCTATCCTCAAGGTAAACCTGAATCCACTATGAAAGAATTGAAGTTCATACAAAAGGACTTACAAGCTCCCCATTTGATTTCCTAATGCTACCCACCAGTAGAACTTATTGACACGACCACGTGCAAGCTCCGAATCCACAGACTACTTCTTTTTTGGATTCTCCAATCAGCTACAAGCACCCACGCTTGTTATTCTTTAAGCTCCAATGGCAGCAACCGAGTTGATCATCAAGGTTTTGAAGTAATCTCTACCTAGAAAACCCTAAACTTTGTGTAAAGGAAAACTCCTTTAGATCTCATAAGAGATTTAAACAAAACAGAAAAGTATGAGCAACAATACAACAGGAGCAACTTTAAAAACGTGGCTAGAGTTTTTCTTTATATACCTAGGGTAAAAACAGAAAACCCAAAACGTTTAATGAGTTAGGATTGAGCTAGAATATTATGCAGAAAAACATTCTGCCCGAGATTCGATCGATCGAGCTAGGCCGAAATGCACCAATGCATCTGTAACCTCTCGATTCTAACTTTACATGAAAGACCCAACTTTGAGCAAGCCTAAACAAGACTTAAACATATTGTTTTGATCATGATTTGCCAACATTACACATTAGAGTTCTAAATACATAAATTCCTAAATCTTTAGAACCTAACAAACTCCCCCTTTGACAATCCGTGACAAAACACAAACTAAAACTCAAAGTTTACAAGATAAAGCCCTTTACATAAATAATGCTCATAAAAACTAAAATTCAATTCTAACTACTATCCATCAGTTGCAAGTGTAGACAGCAGCTCGATTGAATCAACCTATATATTCCTGAAACACTTAACAACTGCATGAACGCATGTGTGGCAGAAAATAGTAAAAAAACAGGTATAAAATTCTTGTACAATAAAACAATAATCTCATAAATATAAAACAATAAACAGTGAATCCAAAGACACAAGAATCATGTATATATCTTGTATATCAAAAAAACAATGTAACTCCCCCTATCATAAATATCCCCAAAAATGATATACACAGTAAAACACCTAGATACAATCTAATATCTCCACTAACTCCTCAAAACAACAAAACTCTCTGCCTAACTACAAAACTCCTCTACAAAATCTACTCCCCCTTTTTGTGATGGAATACCAAAGGGCAATCACAATCCATCATCAAAAGGAGGTGATGAAGGTGAACGAAGACGTGCCAGATCAGCTCGCAACGCACGGATCTCGTCAAGCAAGTCCACCAAAATGTGACCATGAGCCGCCTGAACGGTTATGACAGTCTCCAAAGTACGACGGATATCAAAGTCATCCGATGGAGGTGAAGAAACGTCAGCAGCAGCAGCAGCAGTATCAGGATCAGGAACAGCCTCACTAGCAAGACCTGTAGAAGAAGAGGGAGGAGGTGCGGAACCAGAAAGCTTAGACCTAGGGTGTTTAGAGCCAGCTCGAAGGTGAGCAACCCTCTGCCTAAGAAAAGACGCACCCAAAGGAGCAATCACATGAACAGGCTCAGAGGAAGGGAAACCACTAAGATCAAGATAAAGTAAAATCCTATGAATGAAAATAGGATGAACAAGAGCATGTGAAGAAAATGAACTTCTATAAATTTCGTTCAAAGAACGAAGAAACAGATGAGAAAAACTGATAGGAGCATCAGTGACAAGAGTGTACAAAAATACACACCGTTCGAGAGGAATGGTGTGAAGATGAGAAATGGGCCAGATAGAGTGACATGCTATCCTAAAGAAGATATAGTGCAACTCAGAAAGCTTAGCAGAGGTGATCCTAGGATCAGAACCCCACTGGATAGAAGACCCAGTGATGTAAGACATGACATCACTCAAAACAGGAGACTTATCATAAGGATAGACTGGGTGCTGGACCAAGGGTACCCCAAGAGCATCAGCCACTACTGAAGGAGTAATAGAGTACTCTACGCCTCGTATCCAACTCTTTACCAAAGTGTTGGAATCATAGACGCAGATAGAGATGTTTGAGAAAAACTCTCTAATCAAGGTAGCTGGAGGAGAAGGATCAGAAACATTCAACAGTGGTAACCAGCCCCGACGCTCAAAGTTTGCCTAAATGGCAAGATCAAGCTCATCTAAGATGACAGAACGCTTAGACCAAATCTTTCTCTTAAGGTTCAGCTTCTCATAAGTTTCTTGGTTTTTCTCACTCAGAAACCTCTCACGGTCAAAGGAAGAAGGGGAAGGAGTAGGTGAGGGGGCAGACCTATGGGCCCTAGTCTTCCTAGGCATAGTGCTAAGGAAAGGACAGAGATACAAAGAGAAAACCAAAAAAAAATAACACAAAGACTAAGGGCAAACTGTAAGTTAGCACAAAAAGAGATAGAACAAAAATCTATATGATGCATGAACAACCACAATGTCATGATAAATGTACTAATGCAATAAGCAAAGTTCAAATTAAGTTCAATTTGCACAAAATTGGCTTGAGCATAGAGTTTCTAACAAAAACCCTAAAAATTTGAAAGAACCACTTGAGAATTTTGAAATAGATTGATGAATTGAGCATTACATAACACAACACCCAGATTATAATGCTTAATTACATCAAAACAACAAGCCAATTTCATCAATTTCAACCTAATTGAACAAAATCCCCAATTCGGAATAAATACAAACCCTAGAAATTTCAATTTTTCACAAACCCCAAAATTGATCAAATTAAACTAGCAAGATCATGTTTATATCATGTCCCCATAAAAACCCATTGATCATTTGCATAAAATACGGCTTGAATCAACAAAAATCCCAAATTCCTTAGGTTCGAAAATCCCAAAATAAAATGCATGAAAAATGCATGAAAAGTGAAAATAAACTCTAAAGGAAGGGTAAGATAGTCATACTGGCTCAAGGAGAGAGAATCCTTGCAAAAAATTTGGGAGAAAACGACAAAAAATTCACTGTAGATCCTTGCCGAGTCGGAGAGAGAGAAAAGGTTTGAAAAAGTTATGAAAAAAGTGATTTGAACAAGTCAAAAACAGTATTTTAAAAACCTGATCCGCGATATTCGATTGATCGAAAATGACATTTGATCAATCGAATCAATCCGAGATTTCTAAAAGAATTTTAAGAAATTTTCAATCAATCAAAAAACAGGTTGGATCGATCGAAATAGGCAGCAGCTCATAGCATTTTGAGAAAAATTCCAGTTTTGAAAAACTCAAACTAAATTTTGAAAACAACTCCTCAAAGCAATAAAATTGTTGAAACAAAATGCATGAGTATGAGATGAAATGCTTTTTCAAAAACCCCAAATTTTTAATCTCAATTTCTCCAAAGAAAGTTTTAGCCATTCTCCCTATAAGTTCTCAAGCAAACAAAATGTTTTGCATATCAATCAAGGTATTTTCAAACTTGGTTAGTCAGACCAAAAACACACAGAATTACATGTACAATGTTTAGCAAAGAGTAACTTGTGTAGTGTGTGCAAACTAGCAAAAACTTGAAATATATGTGAGGTGATATGAGAATAGGAATCAATCACAAAGTCTACAAAATTCATCATACAGAATTTGAAAGAGACTATCACCTAAAGAGTTACATCCTATAACTCTCACATCTCCTAGAACATAAGCTTGCAATCATGTAAGTTTCTTGAATTTTGCCTCATTATATATTTTTTTGTGGATTGGCATCAAGCCTAATAGTACACACCAATTTTAATTATGTGAAATGGCATCAAGCCTAATAGTACACACCAATTTTAAGCATTAAGTAATTTATTGAGGCTACACCTTATGTTCTTTTTGTGCATATGCTACATTTTTTCGAGTACAAAATCTTATGATATGCACTAAGGTGTTCATGATTGGCTAATGAACAGTAGTGAGATAGTTATTTATGCCTTTCTCAAAAGGATCAAGTCTGACAGTCAAATAACATGTGACTTCAAGATCAAGACAAAGTGATAAACAACATAAACACCTTTCCCACACAACATGCACTACAAAGTTTCAACTAGTCAGGTGCAATAAATAAGCTCATCAAAGCTAAACAAGGTACATAAGACATGTTATGTGTAAATAAATTGACCAACCTTGTTTTCAAAGTCCAAGAAAAATAGTGCCAAACAAATTTTGCTTTTCCTTTTTTTTTTTTTTTAAAGAGAAAACAAATAAATCCTAGAATGAAATGCATGAATGTAATGCAATGCAAGTCTTAGAAAAAAAAAACACAAAAACCACAAAAACCAAAGAACAATGGTCACAAAGGAATGAGCAATGAAGCACAAGGACCAAGAACCAACGAGACTAAGGACACCGAAGCACACCAATCACTTGACGAAGTGTTTCAAACTTACTTCCATCAACTGGTTTGGTAAAGATGTCAGCATTTTGACGATCAGTAGGGATATACTCAAGACAAACAATTTTCTTTTCAACCAGATCCCTAATGAAGTGATATCTCAGTTCAATGTGTTTGGTCTTAGAGTGCTGAATAGGATTCTTAGATATATCTATAGCACTAGAATTATCACAATAGACAACCATGGTGTCTTGAGGAATCCCATAATTACTCAAGAGCTTTTTCATCCAAAAGAGTTGAGAACAGCAACTCTCAGTAGCAATATATTCTACCTCAGCAGTGGATAAAGAAATAGAATTTTGCTTCTTACTCATCCAAGCCACAAGATTGGCTCCTACATAAAAACACCCTCCAGTGGTGCTTTTTCTGTCATCAGCATTCCCAGCCCAATCAAAATCAGAAAAACCAGCAAGAGACAAATTAGACTCCTTGCTATAAAATAATCCATAATCACAGGTTCCACTCACATATTTTATAATTCTCTTAACAGCATTTAAATGAGAAACCTTAGGATTAGACTGAAATCTAGAGCAAACACCAACACTAAAAGAGATATCAGGCCGACTAGCAGTCAAATACAAGAGACATCCAATCATGCTTCTATATAAAGCAACATCAACAGACTCACTTGAAGGATCAATTGTCAATTTTGCATTAGCAGCCATCGGTGTTCTAGCATGAGCAGCATTGTCCAGTCCAAATCTTTTAACCAGATTTCTTGCATATTTAGCTTGATTGATGTAGATTCCTGACTCCGTTTGCTTTACTTGCAAACCCAAAAAGTAAGTCAGTTCACCAACCATGCTCATTTCAAACATCGCCTTCATTTCATCTACAAAAGAATGAGTAAGAGAATCATTAGTAGCACCAAAAATAATGTCATCAACATAAATTTAAGCTACAACAAAATCAATCTTATCCTTTCTTATGAAGAGAGTTGTATCTGCAGATCCCCTCTTGAATCCATACTCAGTGAGATATGCTGTCAATCTATCATACCAAGACCTAGGAGCTTGTTTCAACCCATAGAGAACTCTCTTCAATTTGTAGACATCATCCGATCTGTGAGGATCAACAAAGCCTTTAGGTTGCTCAACATACACTTCTTCTTGTAGCATTCTATTCAAGAAAGCACTCTTGACATCCATTTGATACAGCTTGAAGTTTAGGTGACTTGCTATGGCCAACAGTATCCGGATGAATTCTAACCTTGCTACTGGTGCAAAAGTCTCATCAAAATCAATTCGTTCCACTTATGTGTACCCCTGTGCAACAAGTCTTAATTTGTTTCTGATCACAGTGCCATGTTCATCTGACTTGGTCTTAAAGATCCACTTAGTTCCAATCACATTTACACTCTTCGGTCTAGGAACTAGTTCCCACACATCATTCTGAACGAATTGATGAAGTTCTTCATGCATGAAATTTACCCAATCAGCATCTTGAAGTGCTTCATCTACCTTCTTCAGTTCAAATTGGAACAGATAGCATGAGTGAGTAATTACATTCAAGGTTTTTGATCTCAATCTCATGTTATCATTTAGACTACCCAATATATTTGTGGTGAGATGATTCAGTCTCACTCTAGAGGATGGATCTTTAACTAAAGATGTAGAGGTACCTTTCTGTTCAGATGGAGGACTGAGCTCACTTTGTACCTGTTGAGTTTCACGAACCGAAGTAGATGGTTCTGAATTGGATGGTACTGAAACTGTATCATTCAACACCAATAGCTCTTCCTCCCTATGTTTCCTAACATACTCTGCAGGAAGAGAATCATCAATTTCTAAAAACTTATCTTGAGCAAGAGAAGTGCTTTCTGAAAGTGCTTCTGAACACACTTCATCATTTATCACAACATTTGAAAATTTCATAACTGTTTTGGTTCTCAAATTGTACACTTTATAAGCTCTACTAGTGGAAGAGTATCCTAGAGAGTATCCTTTGTCACTTTTTGCATCAAACTTTTCTAGATTTTCTCTATCACGTAGAATGTAACAGTCACTGCCAAATATCCTGAAATATTTGACAACAGGCTTCTTCCCTCTCTAGAGTTCATAGGGAGTTTTCTTGGAATCAGGTCTGAAATACACTCAGTTAAGGGTATGACAAGCAGTGTTGACAGCTTCTCCCCAAAAGGATTTTGGCAACTTTTTGTTATGTAACATAACCCGTGTTATCTCCTGTACAACCCTGTTTTTCCTTTCCACAATCCCATTTTGTTGAGGTGTCTTAGATGAAGAGAACTCTTGATGAGTGCCTTGATCATTGCAAAAAGTAGTCAGCTTGGTATTCTCAAATTTTCTCCATGATCACTTCTTATTCTGGCTATCACAGTATCTTTCTCAACCTGCAATTTCTTGCACAGATGTATCATCTTCTCAGGAGCCTCAACTTTACCTTTTAAAAGCATAACCCAAGTATATCTAGTAAAGTCATCCACAACAACTAGAATATACTTCTTTCCACCCAAACTCTGAACTCTGGTAGGACCCATGAGATCAATGTGCAATAGCTCTAGAGGTCTTGAAGTTTGAACACTAGTCACAGACGGATGCTTGGATTTCACTTGTTTACGTATCTGACATGGTCCACAAATGCACTTATCTATCTTCTTAAATTTAGGTAAACCAATAACTGCCTCACATTTGGAAATCTTTTCTAACTACTTATGACTGGCATGTCCCAACCATTGATACCACAAATCAACTTGATCAATCTTTGCACTAAAGCACTTGTTGTTCACACTTGGTGTTATGCCATAACAGTTGTTAGCTGTCCTTACACCAACACACATACAGTCACCTCCTCCATCAAGTATCTCACATTCATACTTGGTGAAAAGAACATTTAAACCATTGTCGCAAATATGACTTATGCTGAGTAAATTGGCCTTCAGTCCATCAACATACCAAACATCTTCAAACACTAACAATCTTGGAATATCCACAGTTCCAATGCCTCTAATCACAGATTTGCTTCCATCTCCAAAAGTGACTGTTCCAATCTTTCCTTCAAAGAATGTTTTGAATAAGGCTTTGTTCCCTGTTATATGCCTGGAACAACCACTATCCAAATACCAAAGACAAGAATCACGTGCCTTTAAGGCAGTTAAAGCAGTATAGCATAAATAATTCTTATCACATATGGTTAAATCAAAATACTCAAGTAAAGATTTAACAAAAACAACAAGAGGCAAAGACAACAAGTAAGCAAGTTGATATATAAGTAAAATGATTTTCCAAAAATCCATGACAACAAGGGTCAAGGATCAGCTCAGAGATCAAAAAATCTCCAACAAGAGAGCTACCCGCTCTGATACCACTTAAACGGTTTTAGACCTCTTAAACCAACCAAATTAACCTAGTTAATTAGCCAAGTTGTTACTTAGTCAAATTATGCAATTTCTAGGTTATCACAAACGTACAATCATATCAAAAGTATAAAAGCAGCAGAATAGAAATAACACAAGATATGATCACCTAGGAAAACTAAACCGGTAAAAAACCTGGGGAGGATTTGACTTAGCTATCCTCAAGGAAAACCTAAATCCACTGTGAAAGAATTGAAGTTCATACAAAAGGACTTACAAGCTCCCCGCTTGACTTCCTAATGCTATCCACCAGTAGAACTTACTGACACGACCACGTGCAAACTCCGAATCCACGGACTCCTTCTTTCTTGGATTCTCCAATCAGCTACAAGCACCCACGCTTGTTATTCTTTAAGCTCCAATGGCAGCAACCGAGTTGATCATCAAGGTTTTGAAGTAATCTCTACCTAGAAAACCCTAAACTTTGTGTAAAGGAAAACTCCTAGCTTTGTGTAAAGGAAAACTCATCTAGATCTCACAAGAGATTTACTCAAAACAGAAAAGTATGAGCAACAATACAACAGAAGCAACTCTAAAAACGTGGCTAGGATTTTTCTTTATATACCTAGCGTAAAAACAGAAAACCTAAAACGTTTAATGAATTAAGGCTGAGCTGGAATATTCTGCATAAAAACATTCTGTCTGAGATTCGATCGATCGAGTCTTTCTTTCAATCGATCGAGCCAGGTCGAAATGCACCAATGCATCTACAACCTCTCAATTCTAACTTTACATGAAAGACCCAACTTTAAGCAAGCCTAAACAAGACTTAAACATATTGTTTTGATCATGGTTTGTCAACATTACACATTAGAGTTCTAAATACATAGATTCCTAAATCTTTAGAACCTAGCAAACCTAATAAGAAAAAGGAGAACAATTATTTTCTATGAAAAGTGTACAAGCTATTATTATGAATAGTATAAAATACTATGCATGGAAAAAATGTTCTCCTATTCAAATATTCATAGAATGAAATGATTTGATTTACATGCATCCTTATTGAATTCTCATATATCTTACCTTTACTGAGCTATGTAGCTCACCCCTTCCACTCTTTCAGTTAGCAGGTTTTATTTTGGAGCAGAGGAAGCCTTAGTCGAGTTTTGGAAGGAGCTTGTTTTAGTTTTATATGTATAGATCCTAAATTAGTAATTTGATGTTTAGCTTTGTAGTATTTGTGTATTTTAGGATCTAATGAAAGTTGTGTATCTCAAAGCATTAAGAGATGTATTATGTGGAATTTAGACTTTGAGTAATTGGTGGATTATGTGATTCTTTGAGTATAGTATAGATGCTCTGAATGTCAAGTGAAAAGTTATATAAATAATGAAAAGAAAGCGGAAAGCTTTTGTAAAAGTTTTGTATAAGTTAAGTTGGTTCTTATTAATATCAGGTTTAGGCTTGATATTAGCATGCCGGTCATGGTCACAAATCCAAGTATCAGGTTTGGGGCGTGGCAGTTGTGGTATCAGAGCAAAGGTTATGATTTTTTAGACTCTAAGTATCGATCTTCAGAATAAGATATTAAGATTGGGTAGTTAAGGATAGACAAGTAGGATACATCTCTTCTGAGATGTTTGAATTGTTTGATCATTGGCTTATTATTTGATGTCTACTAGCATGTTGGATATCTTGAATTATGAAAACATGCTCAGTGTTGCTATGGTTTTAGCTCTTTTGTTATTAGTACTATGATGCTTACTACATTGGTGTTTTGTGGTTTGTGTTGTTTCACACAAGTCAAGAAAATCACTTTCATCATTTTTGTTCCATAGAAACCTCTGGAATCATCTTTGTTAGAGTACCATGGAATCATAGTAGGCCAACTCTAGGTTTGATATATTCTGTATTTCTCTAAAGAAAGAAATTGTGGTTGGCTTCTTTATTTGACTAGATTTGACTAGAAAAATGAAAATGGAGAACAGACGTGTGATGTATTTTTATTAAAAAGTAGATTTGATTACCTAAATGGAAGCCAAATTTTAAAGCCCTTGCAAAAAAAAAAAAAAAAAAAAAAAAAAAAAACTACAGTACTTTAGTCTTTTCTATTATTTGGTGATCTGACTCTTTGTATTACTGTGGCATTCAAAAAGGGAAGCATACATGGTAGAGTAAGTTTGTTCCACCTTTAGCCAAAGAAAATTCATTTTTCACCAGAGATTTTGTTTATTACAATTGCTAGTAACTTAATAAATTTAGTGCAACAGACATTTCTGAGGTGTTGGAAGCTTTAAGCAATTGTATGGCACATGCTTCTGTCAAAATGAGTGTTTTGGCTTGTTCAAGTATGATATACAATAACCGTTGTTTGGTACTCTATGATTCAAAATTGATGTCTTGGGGTTATTCAGTTTTTTAAATGGACTCAAATTTGTTAAGTTTTTATTTATTTATTCTTTCATTATCCTTGCACTGTCTTTCTCCATTACATGTCCAGCCCTAGACAAAGTTGTTTTATAATAGTGTTTTCTGGCTTTATTCATTAAGCATTAATTTTTAACTAGTTTACTTTAGATGTGCATGGTGGACATATACTAAGAAATTGGCCCAAGATCCTAGAAAGTGTATATATATTCATAGCATATTTAGAAAAAAAAAAAAAAAAAAATTGTGCTTGCTAACATGCATCTGTTCTTGTATAACAATGGCATGTGTCAATTGAGGAACTATATTTTTGAGTTTTTATGCAGAGTTGAAACAAAGCTTCCCATTACAAATTGTAAAAGAATAGTGAAATGAAGGAAAATAAGGTTGTAGATTATTTTGTTTGCTGGCTGCTAGTGCTATTTAAAGATGTGTTTATCTCCTCCACCATTTCTTTCTTCTTTATTATTTTAATATGATGCTTCGTAAATGCTACATGGGAATTTACTATATTAAACATTAAATCAGCATTATTGCCATGGACATTGTGCTTCTATGGCCTTATTTGAACACTATTAAGGTTGGTTGGGAAATTTGTTCTGCAATTCACTTTAATGCATATTCTGCAAGGTTTAAGCTTCTAGGATCATGTGTTGCCTATGGTCTTATGTTGTTTCAATCCTTGTATGATTTTTCTTTCCTTTTTGCAAACTTTAAGGTAGAAAACTCTGGTGAAAAGAAAATGTTCAAATGAAAAACCTAAACAAACAGAAGTATTAGAAATAAGCGAAGGTTGGCACCTAAAAAGCAACTTGACCTTGCATTTTCTGGAGTTAGTAATCTTCTTGAAGCTAATATGATTCTTTTGGCTCTAAAGAATTTTGGTAGTATGCATGAATTGTGGCCACTCTGATAATCATACTGACAGTGGCTTTGGGTAGATTGAAAAATCTGTCTATGAGTTCTTGTGGTACTCTTAGGGTTAGGGTTCAAGACTAACTAGGGTTTTGGTAAGCTATGATTATTATGAAGACTATAATTGTGCCCTCTCTCTCTTTTCTAGTACAAGTGAACTTATGAGATACCTCAAGTAAACTATAGTGTAGTAATAATATATTTATACTTTATTGATGAAGGTTCTATTTTGATTTTTGAAATGTAAAACAATGATTATATTGTTACTTGGAATTGCTTATCAAACATTTTAAGGAAGAAAGAAGTTTTTGAGAGTGAGTTATTAAATGTTTTGAAAAGTTTTCTATCTTTATTTATTGTAGTCAGCCTTCCTAATGTTGGTTTGGACTGAATTAGTTGAACACCGCTGGCCACGTGTGATCTGCTAAGTCATTTGCCAACTAACCTTATGTAGGGTGACATAAAATGATTATTATGCCTATTCCTTGGTCATGTAATTTGTTAACTGCCGTTGAGCTCACGTGTGGTTAAACAAGTTATTGACAAAGAAAAATTTTAGTATAACATAATATCACTTGTGATGATGGTATTTGATGAAGTTTATTTTGAAGGAAAAAAAAAATTGTCGTCAAAGTGAATTTTGATGAGTTTTTGGTTGTTGATAATGTATAATGTTATATATCATTTTTTTTAATGGAGAGATATATGCTAAACCGATGCTTTCTAAGAAGTTCTTTGAGTTTGTGGATTGATCTTATTTGATTAATTCATTTTATTGTACCTCTTGAAATTTAATGTGTTGCCCAAGTTACTAAAATTTTGACAAGTGAATGATTTTTAATATTTGTTTATTACAATTAAGACCTTCCCTTATTAAATCCACTGATTATATTGATATTATAAGTATTGATATTATAAATTTTGATCGGTGCATGAAAGAATTTATTGATTGTATTCCTAGATTGAATACATGTTAGTGACGTGTGCTCTTAGTACTTGTCTGCATGTGTATATAGTGTTGTATTTTTTTAATTGAGCTTGAATATTGTTGAAAGCAGGTATCAAAACTTAAGCAAATTTTTATAATGAGATAAAGAGTTGTAATGTATATAAATGACTTGACATGTGATTATACTATGTTTTGTGATTTCCTTAACTTATTATTTCACATTGTTTTAATACAAAGATTTTTACGGTTAAATTTTCGAGGACGAAAATTTTTAAGGAGGAAAGGATGTAACACCCCGACCCAATTTTATAATTAAACTATGTGTTTTAATGGTTAATTATTATTTTAAGCCACTTTCTTCCTATAATTAATATAAGAGTATTTAATAAGTATATTATTTTATAATACCTTTGAATAAGAATTGTAAAGAAAATAAATAATGGAATGGCTATTTGTATTATAAAAATATACTAAGTATAAGTATGTACCAAACTATATTAATTGGTTTAAGTTATTACATACATAGTTGATGTTTTAATTAGGCATGATGAATGAGGTATTATAGTAGAAATTCCACCCACCCATGCAACCAATGGAAATGCAACACATGCAAGGCCAAAGTACCATCCATGTGGAAAAAAATAAACCCATAGACCAAGACTTGGCCGGCCATGCAATCACCAAGTGCCACCTTATTCCTTCTTTGACTTTCTCAAGCAAATAGAAATTCCAAGAAGCTCACTCCCTCTCCATTTTGTACGGGTCCAAGCAAAATCTGAATTCCTCACTCACTATACTCTCTTTTCTCTTAAGGAAAGAGCTAGAAGCTCTCTTGAGTCCAAGGGTTTATATACTTATGATTAGTTTAATTACTCTAAGTGCATAAAATCTTGCTATTGTGATATTATAGACACAAATATGCTCTTTTAATATGATGGATATAACTTTATAAAGGTAAGGATACATATATATATATATATGTATGTATATGCAAAGCGATATTATTTGTAGAAAAGTGTGAGTGTGAATGCAAGAAATCATTTTTGTAGAAAAGTGAGTGTGAATGCAAGAAAGTTGAAAAGTGGGGAAACAGGGGGTGTGATTTTTCTTCCCTACCATCCCTATCCCACCCCAATTGTCCACTCTCCTTATCTGATTTTGCTGCCCCAAAAGTCTTCTCCTTATCTGATTTTCCTGGCTGCATTAGACTGGAAAGTCCAGCCTCTTTCTCTACTTCTTTTTCCTCTTTCTTTGTTCTTCTTTCTCTCTTCTTCCTTTGCTCTTACACGGCAGCCTTCCCTCTCTCACCAAAACAATATATCCCTCTCTAAAGAAGGAAATTAAAGAGTTAACACTAAAATTCAGCTTCAAATTGTTGGGGGTAAGTAATCAAAACTTCATTTGTTTATTTCTACTTCTTTAACCTCCATCCTGATTTTAGAGGCTGAACTATGATTCTGTTTTAGTGATTTAAAAGTTTGATGATATTGTGATCAATTGAATGCTTATTAACATATTTTAATATGTATACTATAGGTATAAAAACACCCAAATGAAATTAAGACCTATTGCTATTTGTTGATGATTTTGTAAGAATGTGTACTGAAGCTGTCTCTGTGACAGATTTGATGTTTACAAAAAGAAAAATATATATAAAATCATATTTTGTGAATTAGGATGCTAGGGTTATTTTCCATAAAAGCTAAGACATATACAGTTGTTATGGAATTGGTCTCACAGAATTTGGATGAACATAAAAATAATGGTTTAATTTGAAAGTTACATAAAATTCTGTCAGGACAGATTTGAGTATGCTGTCTTGTGTGATTTTTAGTAAATCATAGGTTTATTCTTTGACTCCGAAACTTTTATGGTTTATACTGGACATAAAGGGAAGTAGTATGTAAAATTTCATGACAATTGGATGTGTGTGGACAGCCCGTTTGTATTTTACAAATGGAGTATATGCTGCTGAAATGAGCAGTGAACAACATATGCTACACCTGACTTTGTGGATTTAATTCTCAAGTTAGGGTGAATGTTTTGAGCTATAATTTAATATGCTCATCCTTTGGTATGTTAGAATCATATATAAATTTTATGAATTGGTTTCTCTGTGATTTAGTACATCATGTTGTCTGATGAATGTATTTTGTATTTGTGGGAACCTCTTTGAGGTGGGAGTAGGATTTCCTTAATTTTAAGAGATAGGCTTTGAGATGAATGTGTAAGTTTATGATAAGGAAATTATGGATAGTAATAAGTTTTGATTTCAGTTTAGGTGTTACCAGCCGCCAGGTCTAAGCTCCTTCGACTTTAGGCTCTCGGTTCCTCTGCTTTTAGGTAAGGGATAAGTTATATGGGCGTTTGGTAAGTCATGAGGTTATTTTAAAGTATATTATGCATTAAAAGGTTTTTATTAGAGATATGGCATGTAAGCATTATCAAACAAAGATATGTTCGTGAACTTTCGAAACCTTATGTATATGATTTAAGCATATTGATGCTATTACTAATGCCACAAACATGATGAAGAAAACAATGGAAAATGCTATTATTATGAAATATTATGCAAAATAAGAAATTTCAATATGATGTAAAGTATGAAATGTTTTCGGGTTATGTCCTCTAGTGATCTAAACCCTACTAGTATGGGTTAATTACTAGCTTTCCATGGAAAACGTTATCTGATTGGCCATTATAAGTGGGACTGGCTCTGCTGTACACGCCCCTTGTTGGTTACAGCCAACTTGTGGGGGAAGCCAACCTACCCCCATGGTTGGAAGATATGTATTATGATGTGATCCCGGGAATACCTGGCATTGTGGGGAATGCTGGATGTCTAGCACCGTGGTGCTAGAAGCCTCCTAAATAAGTACAGACTTATCAGATATGGACTAACCAATATGTTATGAACAGCTATGTTATGTTATTAATCATGAGGAAATTATTTTGTTTAAATGCATTGTGAAAAGTAAAAGCTCTCATGGCAAGAAGAAGAAGTTTTTGATGAAAAGAAAAGCTATTCATTAAAGATAAAAATTTCTGAAGTTTTGTTGTGCTATAAAGATAAAGCTTCTGATGAAAGTACAAGTTATGTTTAAATGTTATCAGATACCTGTTCTTTATGAAATGTTAAATTTTATGACTATGAAAGTTATAATATTTTTCCGGAAAATGTTTATAAAGAAAGATTTTCTTATTGGGTCCAGATGTTTCTAGTTTAATACAAAGTTGCCGATTATCTGATTTAAGTTAAAATGATTATTTTTTAATGAGAATATACATGTGGTGACTTTGTAGGAAATGAAATTAGCTTAATTCTAAAGGTTTTGGTAATATTAACCTAATAAGAAAAAGAACAATTATTTTCTATGAAGAGCGTACAAGCTATTATTTGGAATAGTATAAAATACTATGCATGGAAAAAATGTTCTCCTATTCGAATATTCATAAAATGAAATAATTTGATTCACATGCATCCTTATTGAATTCTCATATATCTTACTTTTACTAAACCGTGTAGCTCACCCCTTCCACTCTTTCAGTTAGCAGGTTTTATTTTAGAGCAAAGGGGGCCTTAGTCAAGTTTTGGAAGGAGCTTGTTTTAGTTTTATATGTATAGATCCTAAATTAGTAATTTGATGTTTAGCTTTGCAGTATTTGCGTATTTTAGGATCTAATGAAAGTTGTGTACCTCAAAGCATTAAGAGATGTATTATGTGGAATTTAGACTTTGAGTAATTGGTGGATTATGTTATTCTTTGAGTATAGTATAGATGCTCTGAATGTCAAGTGAAAAGTTATATAAATAATGAAAAGAAAGTGGAAAGTTTTTGTAAAAGTTTTGTATAAGTTAAGTTGGTTCTTGTTAATATCAGGTTTAGGCTTGATATTAGCATGCCGGTCATGATCACAAATCCAAGTATCGGGTTTGGGGCGTGACACCTATGGATATCCGAATATCAATGCTCATTAGTAGGGGTGTTTATCAAACTACAAAAATCACACCAAAACCGCCCGCAAAATGGCATAACCGCACCACACTGCAAGTAACAATGCACCGCACCGCATAGTGCAGTGCAATTTATGGTTATATAATAAGAAAACCGCACAAACCGCACCGCACCCTCTCTATATATTAATATATTTTATTTTTTTAATATTAAATATATTATTAATTAATAGTTTAATACTTTTCAAAAAAAAAATTAATAGTTTAATAACCCTAGTTTTCAAAAGAAAAAATTAATAACCCTTGTAAGTGTTAATTAGGAAAGCCAACCCAAAAAATATATATATATATATATATATATATAAAAATAAAATAAAACTAGTTCAATATTTTAAGACTTGGCCCAAAACAAAGGGGATAATCAATTTTTTGCTAGGCAGGAAAAGCCCAAAATCTGAAAAATATATTAGTTTCAAACCACATCTTATACACCGCACTGCACAAGTATCCACAAAAATGAGATGCGGTGTGGTAATAGTTTTCGCTAACTTTAAACAGCACTGCACCACACCGCACCACACATGTGACCGCAAAAATAAGGTGTGGTGCAGTTATGATTTTGCCTAAACCGCACCACAAAATGCAGTGCTAAAAATGGCCCAAAATCGTACCACATCGCACCGTGAACACCCCTACTCATTAGTATCCATACCCAAATTTTACCCGAATTTATTATCCATGGATATCCATACTCTACCTGAAACCCATTTAATTTTTTCAAAAGAAACAAAATTTTAAATTTCAAATTACAAAAAAAAAAAAAAAAAAAAATTAAAGTAGAAGAAAAGATACAAGACAAAAAAAAATCCATACAATTTTCCATTTGAAAAAAAAATCAATATATTTTATATTTTGATTTCTCGAAGAATTAGCAATAAGAAGATGCCAATCCTTCAAAAACAACTAAAAATAAGCAAAAGCTAAAAGCCTAAAATAAATAAATAAAAATCAATACAGTTCTGAATTTCAATTCGTTCAGGAACCAGAAACACGAAGATCACAATTCATTCAAAATTACCAAAATATAAAACTTAAACCAAAAAAAATAGTAATAAAATCAATATTCCTTTGAATTTTGATTCCTTTAAGGAACCAGCGAAACGAAGATTACAATTCAAGAGCGAAAAATCAGAGAACGTACAGATAATGATATCGTTGGGCAGAACAGAGATGAGAGGAATATCAGAGAATGTACAGTCTGATCTAACAACGGAGACGAGAGGAATATCGGTTAAGGAGCTTTTGAAAGCGTATCGTCGCAAATGCTCTTTGAGACCGTAGCATCCGATGCAGGTGAAGCTTGAGAGGAGTACGAACGGCACGAGCACATCACCAATGGCGATGAGCAAAGGCAGCGACGACACAAGGAGCGACACCACCATCACCAATATGAGAGAATGGCATTGTAGAGGGTGTTTGGAGAGACAAAGAGAGAGAGATGATGAGGAGAGGCAGAGAGGCAGAGAGAGTGTGAGTGACTGTGAGAGAGGTTTAGGAGGTTTTTTTTTTTTTTTTTTTTTGGATATGGGTCGAGTATAGATAATATCTATACTCTACCCAAACAATTCGGCTAATACCTATATCCTACCTGGTTAAGCTCTACCCATGGAGAACAGGGTATTACCCGGAATATTTGGATAGGGTAGAGTTGGATATCCACTACCCAATGGGTATGGCCATCCCTACATAAGACCCATCTACACCTTCTCTACCGTCGAGGAGTATTGGAGGTTTTGCTTTCTTTCTTTTGCTTTTTTCTATCTAGGTTTTTATTTGACTGCTCAGAAAATCATAAAGTTTGGATCTTTATGTTTATTGGAAAAAAAAAATGTGACTTTCTCACTCGTCACAAACTTTATTACTTTTCGCCGAGTTACTCTAAATCTACAATCACGCCTATGATCAGAGTCTCTATTAGTTTTCTTTAAAGTCAAGTGTCCCTACTATCATTGCTTAAGCTTTTCAAATATAATTTTACACTATGCCTAGTAACGTCCAATTTCAATCGCTATGTGTCCCCATCTTCTAGGCACCATGCATCCGGCCTCTGTTTCAAATACCTATCGTCTTTGCTTCATCAAGTTCATATCAAACCTTTCTTCTAAACTCAAGATACCTTTAAGCTTCAACCTTGAATTTGTAAGGAGACGTTAGACGTATCAAAACTATTACTCAAAGTTTATTGTATTGTCCAAGTCCATGTTCATTACATTAGGAATCCTTATCTCACTTGTAGTACAAGTAATCTTAACTACACTATAACTATTGTAATCTTAAGGTTTAGTCTAAAGGTTAATGTTGGCCTATTTTATATATATATATATATATACACACACACACACACATTCAAATGGGTTTATTATAATATGCAAAACAAAGACGTAGTACCCGTTTGTTTCGGCTTTTAGAAGTCAAAATGCACTTTTTTCGTTTGTTTTGACTTTTAGAAGTTAAAATGCACTTTTTGAGAGCAAAAATGAAAGTCAGGCATTTGGTAATGTTTCAAAACATGGTTTCTCAAAAAAACTACATTTTGAAAAGCCAAAACGTGCGGACAGGTTTGAGGAGCTTTTACAAACGCAAAAGCGCTTTTGATCAATATTACCGTTGAAAATGCAAAAAATTACCCAAATTACCCTCATCTCACTAACCACAAAATACACTGAAAACTGAAAAAACAAACACAAAAAATAATAGCTACAATATGCCGGAACCTCCACTGCCTATCTCACTCTCAACAACCCGATCTGAATCTTCTAACATGGCTGAGGTTGAGTAACAAGGAGGAGCTCTGATGCATCAATCTGACTTCAATTCCCATTTGGTTTTAAGGTTACAAAGAGAGAGAGATGTACTAAAGATTTTTGGTGAAATTAAGAGTAATTACCTGTGAAGATCAAGGTGAAGAAGTGCATAGGTGTGGGCTGTGTGGCTGAATGTGTAGAGGAAAGTAGAGAAAGAGAAAAAGAAAGAAGACAAAAGGTGAAAGGTTGGCTCTTGTGGCTAAGGAAAAACGGAAGGAAAAAAAAAAGGAAAGGGGTTGGGTTGGGTTGGGTGTGGGGGCGTGCCAATAAATATATTAAAAGAATAGAATATATAAATATATATATATATATATAATTTTTTTTTTTAGAAATAATTAGTAATTACAACATGCTATTAACTCTGCAGCTCGAACAATTTCCTCTAAACCCCAAAGCATTTTGTATATGAGAAAGTGTCAATTCAGCTACAACGCGAGTTCACAATATCGTGAAAATGTCGTAGACATAATACTTTTTGAAAAAAGAAATGTTAAAGTCGAATACTTTTTTACAAAATTTTTTATTAAAAGAGTCATTTATTATTAACATGAAGTAATTATTATTATTATTATTATTAAGAAGAAGAAGTTGATACTAAGTATGAAATAAACTCTTTTATATATACATTTTGTTCTTTTTGGTAATTTACCACTAAAATTACCATTTTTATAAGTGCTAGCCAAGTATTTAACTTTTTCAAAAAACACTTTTTAATAATTTTTATTAAACACTCAGCTCTTTCAAAAAGTCTAATTTTATGCTGCACTTTTTTAAAATGCAACTTTTTCAAAATGTCCAATTTCAAAAGTTGAACCGAACTCGCCTGTAGGCTGAGTAGCAAAGTTATGTATATCTTTTTCTAATGGAATGGACAAGTCAAGTCAATGTTCCCTGAATTCTTGAGCACTGTAACCATTCAGCACAACCCAGTCAGTTCAGATTGGCTCGATGCTTGATTAGTTAATGAACAAGTTGCTGTGAGCAGCTGCAATATTATGGGATTCAACTTCTATGAACCCATCCCATTATCACTCCCACTAAGCATTAGGCACTAGGCACGTAAGCAATAATTTACTTTTTAATCTCAGTGGTGCAATGGAATACAATAAATTCAAAGAATTTTATCAAGATGAAAAAATTGATTGACCTGCTAACCGTCAGTTTGGTGGACTTTCGCTATTGGTATACGTCATTGTAGAAAAGATATATTTCATTATTCGAATGTCATAATCAGAAACGTGGTTTGCCTGTGAAAATACTGAACTGGTTTATTACAATTATTGTCAAACAATGCATGTGTCAGCTTCAATGATGCGCCCAATGACGTACACCAAAATTTTATGGAGCGGTTTGGCATGGTTTTTTAGTTCATTATCAGCCCTTTTCTCAACACCACTCACTTTTCACTACCACCACAGCACCAACCACGGCTTCAATGATGCTGTTGATAATTGTGCACGTTTTTTTTTTCTTTTTGGTTAAAATAATTGTGTACGTTTTAATTTCATCTGTTAAAGCCTCAGAAAATCCACGGCTAACACGTGGTAGGCAAAAAAACAACATCAATTCATTACGCAACCTCGACTGGTTCCGGAGAGCTTGTTACAGTAATTTTCTTTTCTTTTTCTTTTTCTTTTTTTGGTTAAAATAATTGTGTACCTTTTACATGACAAGACAAATAAAACTTTTAGGGTAAAATATCATTTTCGTCCCTAAACTATCACAAAAGTTCGTTTTTCGTCCCTAAACTTTCAAAAGTTCTATTTTCGTCCCTAAACTATCACAAAAGTTCATTTTTCGTCCTTAAACTTTCAAAAGTTCTATTTTCGTCCCTAAATTTTCAAAAGTTCTGACGGAGTGCTGACGTGGCTTGACAGAGTGCTGATGTGGGAGGGACGAAAATCAATACGTTTGGAAAAGTTTAGGGACAAAAATAGAACTTTTGAAAGTTTAGGGACGAAAAACGAACTTTTGTGATAGTTTATGGACGAAAATAGAACTTTTGAAAGTTTAGGGATGAAAAACGAACTTTTGTCATAGTTTAGGGACGAAAATGATATTTTACCCAAAAATTTTCTATAAAATTACACTTTGTCCCTTTTAATAATATCATTAATTTTTTTAAGAGTAATGCTAACTACATACTTTTTTTATAACATTTTTACAAGCGGTTATGATAAGCAAATTCTTATTGATTCACATATGAGCTTACCACTTACATAACTTTTTTACTTACCAATAACCACTTACTACATCAACTATTTATTAAAAAAAAAGTTTGTAGTTTTAGCCTTTCTCCTTTTCTAAAGTCTGTATAGATGATAGATCTAAAATCAAAAACGAATTATACGAGCCCAAAAAATTTAGGCCAACAACAAAAATTACCAATAACAAAGCTAAAAAAATTAAGGCAAGATTTAGGTACAGTACTTACATGCTACTCCTTAGGTTTCTCTCTTAAGATTCCTCTCTTAAGATTTTGCCATGTGACTTTTTTCTCATAAGATGAAAGTATATTTTTTAGTTAAATGGCCACATAGCAAAATCTTAAAAGGAGAATGTAAGGAACAACACCTAAGGTACTGTACTTAAGTTTTGTCCAAAAAATTAGACATAATCAACCAATTTTACCCAAAACAAACAACTCATTCCTTTAAAAAAATTTAAATAAAATAATTTTGCATTTGCCTAGTCATAGACGCATGCATCAAAGACACTATAAAAAAAATTAAAAAAAATAAAAAAGAAAAGGAAAAAAACCTTAATGGCTAAGCAATAGCAAAGTTGGAAGTCAGAGCTGCTGCACACAGCCAATTGCAAAGTCACCCCCTCTAACTCGAAGTCCTTTCTATGTCCCAGGGATCAAGAATCCTTCAACAAGTAAGAATCGTGGTGAAGCTAAAAATTTCTACCCGTGGAGGCCAAAATATGAAATTTCTACCCATGGGGGCCAAAATAGGGTATAATAAATTGGTCCACATAAATTCTAAATCACACAAAATTTGACATAAGCAATAATTTAAAAAATAAATGACATAAAATTTGGAGGTAAAAGTACAAATTTTCCTTTTTAAAGCGTTTGGCCACAAGAGAGCTATGTCGGCATTGCCATGACATGCACGGTATAGTTTTGAGCTTTGGCAGGAGTGAAGATTAATTATTGATTATAATTTTAAAATTAAATTATGCAAGGAAAGTGACGCAAGTTTTGAATAATCAAAACTTGTAAGACTGTCTAAGAATTTAATATAATAAAAAAAAACAAACTTAATTTATTAATAATGATAGGTGTTGAAATTGCTTTTAAAAAAAAAAAAAAAAGAATCATTACTTCGCGTCAATTCAACAACCTCTAAGTCTAAAAAAAAAGATTGATACCTGTGAAGAATTAATAGGCGGCTCCCATCTCGCTTGCCGTATAGAACACGTACTCAGATTCACGCGAATCTCCAACACTTTGGATTTGGATTCACATTGGAATAACAATGCAAGATTCTCTATTCTTTTCTTTTCTTTTTTTGGAAATAAAGCCCAATGAAAATGACCCATTCTTGGAGATATTTTCTTGTCAAATTCATTATATAATGCAATATTTAAAACATAACTGTAATGATCATTGTCCCACTAGGTCACTACGATACGAGTATGAAATTGATTAAAAATGAGACAATTTGCAAGAAAAGAGTTGCACGCTTTATAAAGTAAAATAGATCGCAACGTTTGTGTAAAGAAAAAGAAAGATCAAATTTTAATTTTGAACCCTAAACTACCTGTTTGATTTTAGTTCATTCACAAGGTATTGATTATCTAAATTTAATCATTAATAATTTAAAATGAATCAATATCTATATTTATAATAATAGATAAAATTAAGAGAAACTCAAATTATAATTTCAAATTAAAGTTTCAAATTTGTGTTATGTATTCTAAATTATTTATTCTTAAAGAGTTTGATTTCTTAATTTTAGAATCAAATATGGGACCACATCATATATATTCATCTAAGTGAGTTATTAAGTACAAAAACTAAAGAGTCTAAAATAAATTAATCATTAAAAAAATGTCTCACAATAATTTTAAAAAATGGACAATTTACATTTTATACCTAATAATATCCTTACATTTTTTTTTTTTAAGAGTTAACAAAATATAAAAATAACTATCAATAGTATTTAAATTATATATATAGAAATTATATTATGCATCTTATTGTATATCTTTAAATGTATTCATACATATACATGAAATTATAAACTAGTTATACTATAATACAAGTACGGAGAGGAAAATGTGAAAAAACTTATTAGGGAGTAGGGAGTGCAATAAATAACCTGAAATCTGATGTGAACAATCAATCGAAGGAGTAGAACAATCAACAATTACAATACCTTATTGTCGTAGTGTGAAACTGTGAATTACTATTAATCAGTAATTTAGAGATGAAATTAATATTTTTAATATTTTGTTTAGGAATCAAAATCTTAGTTAACTGAAAAGAAATTGTAACGTACGGATAGTTTTTTCTTTGCTTAAATATATATTTCAGTTCTTGTCACATTGCATTGACATTTGCTAAAAAACAAACTTTATGAATAACAATTGAGTGCCTGAGTGGTACAAAACTACAAATACGTCAAGAGCAATGCCGAAAAATTCATTCAAATCTTGATGTGTCCATTTTCGTTTTTATTAATATTGTTGCACGAGCAAATTAATACGATTTCAATTTGAGTCCTCATAAGCTTTATACATTGAGATAAGATTTGGAATAACTTTTTGATACTTCAAAGTATGTACGTAACCCCAACAAAAGCACAACGATACTCGTCACCAAAACAGCGATCGCTGTAATCCATTCATCGGGAACACGCTTACAAGCAAACCAAATCAGACATCATCCTAGAACATCGATTTCGAATTCTTTTTTTCTTTCTCCCATAAATTAGATTTTCATGGGCAATCTTTGTTTTCTGTTTTCAATTTGGGGTGGGAGATGGGTGCACGTTTGCCTCAACTTGTTTTTTTTTTGGAACGTATTTTATTTTTTTGTTTATACACAACTTTTATTTAAAAAATATATAATTATAGTTTTGTTTAACTTATATTTCAAACAAAATAAATAGTAAAAATAAATCATATCAACCCAACACCTAATATGATGTAGGGATGACAATTCGAATTAACAAATTGTCTTTGTTTTATGTCGGGGCAAGGGTTTGCAAATATCCATTTAATAATTGTGTCTAAACCACTCAATACTAACACAACCTATTTATTAAGCAAGTTGATAATTGATATAGCATGACCCACATAACATGATCGATATATTGGCCTTGTTTAGTTTACACTTGACACAAACAAACCACTTTGAATCAGTTTCAATAACGGTGTATTAGGTTAACATAGACATGACTCATTTCAACTAATTAAATAAATGAATCAAAATGAAGAATTTATCAATAGACTATTGATTTTTTAATTACTTGATTTTATATTTTATATTTAATTTTTTATTAAATAAAAATGACATTCATGTATATGAATCAAGAGATTCCAAATTGATTGCAAGTTTAAAAAGTCAACATAGAATTGACCCACTTCGTAACTAAGATCAAAGCAAGCCAACTAGTTTTTATACAAACTCATTTATCTTAAATACTAACCTGCAGAACATCATATCTTGTTCGAAGTATGTTAGATATTGTCACTCCTAATGTGATGTGAACATGAGTGCCCTATAGCCATGTTTTTCCCTTTTTAGGCTATTCCAATTATGTTAGATATTGTCACTTCTAATGTGATGTGAACATGAGTGCCCTATAGCCATGTTAGATATAAGTGCTTTATAGTCAAGTTTTCCCTTTTTTTGGCCAACGTGCATGAGAAAGACCAAATAAATACTTATTATTTATTTAAGTGATAGAATACAACAAATTTTACTATATAAAATTTACTTATGAATAAAAAAATAAAAAAATAATGGTCACATTTGGAAAGGTCTTGTTGCAAAAATTGTAGTAACTGTACTACTTTTCTATTCGTTTTAGGTGTTGGACTTGGGATCCCAATTCCCAAATCACCCACGCGTCTAGAATCTTAACCGTACACGATGGTGTCAATTAGTGGACACACATGATAAGATCCACTACTAGTACCAACCATGACTGAACTCAAAGAACAGGTCAACAAAGTGTCTACATCAAGAGCAGAGAGAGAGACAGAGAAGTCCTAAGTCATATACAAGAGCCATTATATTGGGCATACCCATGCGCATGATAACATGCATCAGCAAGCATCAATTTCTATTCTATTTCTAGATGCCTCTTCAACACGAACATGGTTGGTCCTGGGTATGCGTCCAAAATTATTAATCCAAAAGCAGAAGGCCTACTAAAATTGAACCCCCACACAAAGTTAGGTGGGCCTGCATATTTTATGGCTTTTAATACACTCATAAAGCCCAACATCCCCTCTGCACGTGTCATCATCCTATTAGATCATGCTCATTTGGGTCCCACACTAGGGCCCCCCGTGGGTGTTCAATCTGACTTGTCTGGATTATATTATATTATTGGGGTCATATGAGAGTGCTCAAATTATTTAACCAATGGAGACATGATCACATGACAACCAAAAGCCAAACAAGGCATTTCTCTATTTGTATTTTTTTATTCTTCAGTTTCCACAACCAAATAAAATACAGAAACTATTTTAGTTATTACATCTCAATTTAAGAGTCTCACTTTCAAAGGAAAGAGAGCTAAGTGGGGTCAAAGCCCAATTCATATCTTGACTGTTTCCAAGGCTACTGTAGCAGTCCACAACTATACAAGTAGAGCAGCCACTGAAGAATGTTGAATTTTGATTTGAATAAGAAAAAGAATTTTTTTTTTTTTTTAACCAATTCAGGTATCCAAGAGGACCAGGACCCTCAAAAATATCAATACTTCTTCAGTCTCAAGTAAAGAAATATTACAACATGACCCTCAACTACCAAGCTTACCAACCCAAACTGCAACTCACTTCTTTGCTTATTTCCCAAATCTATTTAACAGATTGATTTCTATCTATACATACCAATGGGTCCAGCATGATGGCTTTCTCTTGAATTTTGGTCTTTCCTTTTTACTATTAGAAAGAGTGAATCCTTTGATCACCATATGAAGTCTTGATTACCAAATGCCACCAACTATCAAGTCTTATCAACCCACTCATTTTCAGCTGCAATCCTTCCAGAGCTGCGCCCACCCATCTTTCCAAATGTACCCACCGCAGAAGATAAGCCCTTGAAGCTGCTGCTTCCCTCGCTGAAGTTCTGGGATTTCCTTGACTTTCTTAACTTGGAAGAACTGAAGTCACCAATGTCGCGATCAGTGTCATCATAATTTTTCATCTTTGCAACCGCCAGTCTGCCAATGGTGCTTCGGCAAAATGGGCAAACTGGTGGTGTTGAGCATGCTGTGTTTGGGTTGGGCTTGTTGTGGCAGCAGAGGGCTAATGTGCATTGTGCACACATTTGGTGGCCACAATCCTGGACTTCAATTGTACACACCTGCTCAAAGCATATGCAGCATAGCTCAGTATCACTGACCTGCAGAACAATCATCCCAATGAATACATTAGTTCCATTTTTGCAACAATCTGTGAATTTTCTCTTATTGCGTTCATATGATTAGTACTTCACATAATAACGGAAGACATGGTTCTAACGAATGTAAATTGGAAGCAGCTAACCAGCTACTAATTGGGACAAGGTCTAAAATTGAAAGAATTTTAAGATTTTCCAATATATATTTGGAAGATCCTGCCTCAAACATTCTTAGTAAACTAAAAAAGAAAAAAAATACCTTAGACAAAGTTTTGGAAATTGATTGCCTTTATGACTAAGTTCAGGATCATAATTTGGTTTAAGACCAAGATATTAAATCTTTCTCAAATGCAAGTAAGCTGCCAAATTGAGATTGAACACCTTAAAATAGGGAGATCGATGCCAAGTAGTGCATATCAAGCAAGACAAAATAGTTGAGTGGCCAACTCCGATTTTTTTACAAGGATCCATAGATTTAGCCCCCAATAAAACTAGCTTAAAGGGTTAGTGTAGTAGATTGAGTTGCATCTTCAAAGTTAGGCTTCAGAAAAATTATAGTTTTAAAAAACTCAACTAAATTTGTATGTTGTCTCTAATTGAAATTTACAGCATCTTTAGAAATTCAAAATCTGCAGATTCTTATTAAAAAATGAAAAATATCAAAGTGAATGGTGGGGAACAAAATACCTCAGAGATGCTGTCCTCTAACCCAACATCAGAATTGGATGGAGAAGGAAGGGAATACACAGTTCCCTTTAAGATGTTCTTCTCCCTCTCCTTGTTTGCCTCCATTAAGGCCTGTTCTAACAAAGCTTTTGCCTCCTGATTAAGCTCACTGATGAACTTCAAAGGTGATGGCCAGACAAGAGGCTCTGCTGATGAAGGGTTTAGCAACGCTGCACAAGCTCCATGCTTGTGCTTCAAAGCAACCATGTATGGTATTCTCCTGCATAAACATGGCAAAAAAGAGTTCAGTTGTCAATACTGCAATTTAAAATCAAGTTTAAGGAAAATGTAACAAGTACAAATTTTGCAAAACAACCCAAAGATAGACTAGTAATCTTTTTTTTTTTTTTTTTTTTGACAAGTAAAAGATAGACTAGTAATCTATACAACAAATGAAGAATCACGGGGCATACCAAATTTTCCCAAGGAAATTCTGGATCTGCTGGGACACAAACAACGTTTGCTGTTATGAATTCAACAGACTGGGCTACCCAAAATTGGATATATTATCAATTTAAGGATTAAAAACTTTCATTTCAAATTTTAATTATCGCATTGACGGGTATTGTTAAGTGTTCCTCAACTTACAATGCTAAATTTGCAGGTGATTTTATTATTCAATCAAAAGAGATGTCAAATTTAACTGAAACTGGGAATCTATGCATTTTATTCAGCTTTCAGGAAATACAATTGAAAATCTAATTGCGTTTTTGTTTCAATTAATAAGAAAAGTAGATCATACCCAGATGCATCTCTTTGAAGCCGATCTGCTCCCCACGCCAACAATTCACGGATGCAATCAAGAGATCCCCCTCTGGCAGCCAGATGAAGAGGAGTACTTCCAGGGAAGCTGCAAATAGCAATATATCAATCCACAAAACAAACGAATATCGTGAATCAACATGGTCGAAATTCGCTAGAATCATTACCCATATCCACCGGTTGAAGCACACACAAGGGCTCCTTTGTCTAACAGAATATGTACACATTCAGGCCGTCTTTGACGGGCTGCCAAGTGCAAGGGTGTTGCTCCCCTACCATCTCTAATATTCACAAACCGCACAAACCCCCTGCAATTAAAACACCAAAAATAGCATTAGCCAAAATTCATAAGTCAAATTAATCTAGAGAGAACGCTAAATCAATTCAGAGAAAATAACTAACCAAGAAGCAGCAACTGAACTAGACTGAGCCGCAGAAAGAATCGCTTGAAGACAATCATCATGGCCATAGTAAGCAGCATAGTGCAGGCAGGTTCTTCCGTGAAGGGAATCAAACATCAAAATCTGACAAAAAGATTAACCACATCAATTTTCTAATTCTCAGATCAAACCAATATCAGTAAATCTGAATTTAGATTTAGATGGGACTTTTACATACATTAGCTCCAGCTTCAATGAGCTTTTTTACGCAGGAGATCTTGCCGTGCATTGCAGCTAACATTAGCGGAGTCTGAACCATTCCAAATCAACCACAAGATCAAACATTTTGAACCAAAAAAGGCATCACATTCAAATCGAACAACAAGCATAGAAAATAAAATGTTACCTGCTTCTGACGATTCAACACGTCTGGCCTTACAGATCGATCCAAAAGCATGGATAGAATCTACAAAATGCACAAAACCCCGAAACACGCATCAATAAAAAAGAACAAAGAATGTACAGAAAAACAATGAATTTCAACATAAGAAAGCACAAAACCAAGAAAGACCCAGCAATCAAATTCCACCAAAAATGTCAGAGAAAATCAGAAAAAAAAAACTAGTGAAATGAAAAAGAACCCACCTTGATCTGGCCATTGGCAGCAGCAATATGAAGCGCAGAGTGACGATCATACACAGTGGTGTGGTGCAATAGTGCTGGTTCTCTCTCCAGCACAGCCTTCACGGTCTCAAAATCCCCTAACTGTACTGCTCTAAAGAGCCCTTGTTCATGGTTGGTTCCACAACTCAGTCCTTGACCCATCTCTCTCTCTCTCTTTCACTCTCTCTGATCTTTGAAGAAGAAGAAGTGGGCGCACTTCAGCCAAGCTCCACGGCGTGGCGCTCCACCTCCACACATACGCCACCTTGTTACAAAGGTGGCCTCTTTAGCTCTCTATATATGATGTGTGTAGTTCATGTCTCTTAAAGTAGTACTACACTCATAAGGAAGAGGCTTCAGAGTTCAGCCTCTTTTATTAGTTAGAGCAAGCAAGTCTTTCAGAGACACAAGAGAGAGAGAGAGCGTGTAGCTGACCGTGTCAGTGTCGGGCAGATGTCAGATATTTATCGGGCAGTTTTTAGATTCCTCATACAGTACATTGTGGACCAGCTGAGGCTGAAGACCAAGAACGAGTCTTTTGTCAAAAAAGTAAAAAAAAAAACCACTCAACTCAGTGAATTTTTTATTTTCCTAAGTTTTTTAGTTTTTTAAAGAAAAAATACTATATACACAAACTAATGTTTTTACAAATTATGCATGAATAATTATTAATTAATAAATAAATAATGTAATGTCAATAACGGATTTAAATAAAATTTGGTAAAAATTTATTGGTTTGTATAATTATTATAAAATAATTTATAACCATAATATTATTATTTTTTACAATAAATGGTTAATTATTTCGCTAAGAACATTGGTTAGTATTCCTCTTATTAATACTATTTCAATTTACTTCAAACACGCAAAGTTTAGGGACTTGATTTTTCAAGGCCGCTATTGTGGACAGATCATAGCCGTCCAAACCCATGGTTCCTTGTTCTAACTTCTAAGGTATACATGGGAATGGAAATATTTTAGAAAAATAATACTGCTAATATAATTTAATATAATCCACGTGTCGGATACAAAACCAATTACTGATTCATATATATTTAATTGGTATAATCATTAATATTCCTTGACCTACATCATGGCTAGGTCTCAAACTACATGTTACATACCATATATTTTAATGGAAATGTTACGAGTCATCTTAACTGAAGTTAGTGAAATGTAATTGGAGGATCACGTATCTTTGATTCTATGATAACAAATTTTTATTAAAAATTAATTATGCCATTAATATATTGTGATGAATAATATTATTGCAAAGTTAATGTGGACAACTAGATAGATGCAAGAAAGATGATCAGGACACCAGTGTTGTTCCAGTTTCACCCATACCCTTTCTCAGTTGAATAGGTGTTTTTTTTTTTTTTTTTAATAAAAAAATAAGGAAAAGTTATTTTCTAATAAACTAAATATGTACCTTGATTGACACTTCCCCGTCTTTATATATATATATATATATATGGCATTTTACTCATGTTAAAGGATGTCTTTAAAACAATTTTTAATAAATCATATTAAGAAAGTTTTAACATTATTTATGAAAAATTGTCAGAAAAATTAATTGTTTTATTATTTTTTCATAAAATATTTTTAAAATTAATTTTTAAACCAATGCCCTCAGAGCATTAGTTAATATTTGCCTTTTATTATTGGTCATTTTCCTAAATATTTTCTATTCTTTTATAAACTTTTTGATGAACTATTGTTCTTCATGTAAGATAGCCATTGTATCTACCGACGTGTTTCTTGGTTCTAGGGAGATGATTAGTACTAGTAATATTTAAGCTAATTAATCTTTGGGTTACTTTTGCTTATTAGTGCTATACTCGTTAGTCATTTCTTCAAACCTTACTGATAAAAGTGGCGTAATAATAGGATTTAATGACATGTACCAGGTGTTGACTTTGCTCGCATCGTATTATATTCCCATAATATATACGCTATATGGTCATTCATTAATCATTTTAATTTACCTATAATCTATAATTTATAATATGTAGAAAATCCACAAAGTTTTTTTTTTTTTTTTTTTAACCTCATATTTTACTGTACTACATAAAATTTTGAGATATCACAACTTTACTAGTCATTATTTTAATAATTATTTCTTAATTGAATTTGAATTTGAATTTTATTCTATATATTTCAACCCTTTATTAAAAAAATTGATACATCACATTTTTTTTTAAATGATAAAATATATAGTTTCCTTTTAAAAAAAAAAGATAATATATATAGTTTCATTTATAAACACAATCATAACAAATATCTATTAATAATTACATAATAATGGCCAAGAGTCTTATAATTAGTTAAATAAAACATTTTCATGCTTCCTATTAAAACATTTTGTATTCAAATCCTTGATCTCTAACAATTGATATATCTAGAAAAAAAAAAATACCAATAAATACAACACATCTTAAAATAACTATCATCTCAAAAGCTATTCAAAAATATTTCAGTAACTATAGTAATTTCACCACGTACACCCTAGGTACGATGGTCACTCCACAAGTATAAGTGCTTGTAAGGTGTAGGGAGCAAGAGCCGGAGTTCAAGTCTCAAAGAGGGAGTTTCACACATATATACACTTAGATTAGGTTAAAGTAGAATTTTATCTTATATATATATATATATATATAAACTATAGTAATTTCAAATCCAAAATAGGATTTATTGACGTGATTTTTTTTAGCTAAATAAAAAGGGGTTTTTCGATGTGAACTCATTGACCCATGCCATTTGATGACAACATGTAATATTGTAATATATTATGTATCATCATAGGCACAATACATTAATTGAAGTATTACTGTTTAAATAGCTTAACTCTTGCCAAGCATCATACGAAAACTCCTACCACCAAGTCACACCCCACAGTGGTATTGATGTGAGATTAATTAGTAATAGTGATCAGCCCATACCATTTTCTTCCTGAATTCGAAGCACTTTATGTATGGAGGGAGATCTAGAGATACCAATTCAACTATAAGACCCTTAGCTTATATTTATATAAGTGTTGCAAAGAACATGGTAACTTATGTGAATGCTTATATTTATATTTAGGACAAAACTTAAGTATAGTAATTTATGTGTTGTTTCTTAAGTTCTCATTTTAAGATTTAGCCATGTGGCTACTTAACTAAAAAATATATTTTCATCCTATGAGAAAAAATTCACATGACAAAATCTTAAAAGGGACTTAAGGAACAACACCTAAGTACTGTATCTAAGTCTTGACTTTATATTTATTTGAGTTTTTTGCTATTATGCCTTATTTATTGTAAATGCTCTTATTGGTATGTCTTAATTTTACCCTAAGTTTAATTGTATGAAATTTATTTGGGGTTTTTTATTTATTTATTATTATTAGTATTATTTGTGTGCATATTTACATCAGCCAATGAAAGCATACCTTTAGCAGCTTCTTTTTTTGATAAAACTTTGCAGCTTTGTTCTATAGAATTGCACTGAATCTATTAACAACGACTTGACTCTTATCCAAAAAATAAATAAATAAATAAACGACTTGACAATGCGTAAACATCGTAAAAGTAGAAAATGCGTCGGCCGTCGGTATTTGAGATTAAAAAGCTTTATTGAGGCGATATTTATTATTTATCGCCTCGAGAATGTTAGTGGGCGCCTCATAAAGTTTTATGGTAACTTTATAGCTAATAACTTCATTGCAGAAAAAGGTTAAAATGCGGAGAGATATCGACGTTATATCTATTCGTCTTAACAGCTCCTTCGTTGATGTCGGCCCATTTCCTAGCAAAAATATTATTAAGATTTCAATCGTAGCCTTGGGATAAATGGGTCTACACCTATGGTCCTATACAGCCAGCCAAAAAAATAAGTAAACGAATACGATGTGTCTTCCATGTCACACAAATAGACCCACAAAAATCTGAAAATCTAATCGTGGACCCTTGACTGTGAGGAAATTCTTTTGAGCAATGTTTTAAAAAAAAAAAAAAATGTGCTGGTTCTCTCTCCAGCACAGCCTTCACGGTCTCAAAATCCCCTAACTGTACTGCTCTAAAGAGCCCTTGTTCATGGTTGGTTCCACAACTCAGTCCTTGACCCATCTCTCTCTCTCTCTTTCACTCTCTCTGATCTTTGAAGAAGAAGAAGTGGGCGCACTTCAGCCAAGCTCCACGGCGTGGCGCTCCACCTCCACACATACGCCACCTTGTTACAAAGGTGGCCTCTTTAGCTCTCTATATATGATGTGTGTAGTTCATGTCTCTTAAAGTAGTACTACACTCATAAGGAAGAGGCTTCAGAGTTCAGCCTCTTTTATTAGTTAGAGCAAGCAAGTCTTTCAGAGACACAAGAGAGAGAGAGAGCGTGTAGCTGACCGTGTCAGTGTCGGGCAGATGTCAGATATTTATCGGGCAGTTTTTAGATTCCTCATACAGTACATTGTGGACCAGCTGAGGCTGAAGACCAAGAACGAGTCTTTTGTCAAAAAAGTAAAAAAAAAAACCACTCAACTCAGTGAATTTTTTATTTTCCTAAGTTTTTTAGTTTTTTAAAGAAAAAATACTATATACACAAACTAATGTTTTTACAAATTATGCATGAATAATTATTAATTAATAAATAAATAATGTAATGTCAATAACGGATTTAAATAAAATTTGGTAAAAATTTATTGGTTTGTATAATTATTATAAAATAATTTATAACCATAATATTATTATTTTTTACAATAAATGGTTAATTATTTCGCTAAGAACATTGGTTAGTATTCCTCTTATTAATACTATTTCAATTTACTTCAAACACGCAAAGTTTAGGGACTTGATTTTTCAAGGCCGCTATTGTGGACAGATCATAGCCGTCCAAACCCATGGTTCCTTGTTCTAACTTCTAAGGTATACATGGGAATGGAAATATTTTAGAAAAATAATACTGCTAATATAATTTAATATAATCCACGTGTCGGATACAAAACCAATTACTGATTCATATATATTTAATTGGTATAATCATTAATATTCCTTGACCTACATCATGGCTAGGTCTCAAACTACATGTTACATACCATATATTTTAATGGAAATGTTACGAGTCATCTTAACTGAAGTTAGTGAAATGTAATTGGAGGATCACGTATCTTTGATTCTATGATAACAAATTTTTATTAAAAATTAATTATGCCATTAATATATTGTGATGAATAATATTATTGCAAAGTTAATGTGGACAACTAGATAGATGCAAGAAAGATGATCAGGACACCAGTGTTGTTCCAGTTTCACCCATACCCTTTCTCAGTTGAATAGGTGTTTTTTTTTTTTTTTTTAATAAAAAAATAAGGAAAAGTTATTTTCTAATAAACTAAATATGTACCTTGATTGACACTTCCCCGTCTTTATATATATATATATATATATGGCATTTTACTCATGTTAAAGGATGTCTTTAAAACAATTTTTAATAAATCATATTAAGAAAGTTTTAACATTATTTATGAAAAATTGTCAGAAAAATTAATTGTTTTATTATTTTTTCATAAAATATTTTTAAAATTAATTTTTAAACCAATGCCCTCAGAGCATTAGTTAATATTTGCCTTTTATTATTGGTCATTTTCCTAAATATTTTCTATTCTTTTATAAACTTTTTGATGAACTATTGTTCTTCATGTAAGATAGCCATTGTATCTACCGACGTGTTTCTTGGTTCTAGGGAGATGATTAGTACTAGTAATATTTAAGCTAATTAATCTTTGGGTTACTTTTGCTTATTAGTGCTATACTCGTTAGTCATTTCTTCAAACCTTACTGATAAAAGTGGCGTAATAATAGGATTTAATGACATGTACCAGGTGTTGACTTTGCTCGCATCGTATTATATTCCCATAATATATACGCTATATGGTCATTCATTAATCATTTTAATTTACCTATAATCTATAATTTATAATATGTAGAAAATCCACAAAGTTTTTTTTTTTTTTTTTTTAACCTCATATTTTACTGTACTACATAAAATTTTGAGATATCACAACTTTACTAGTCATTATTTTAATAATTATTTCTTAATTGAATTTGAATTTGAATTTTATTCTATATATTTCAACCCTTTATTAAAAAAATTGATACATCACATTTTTTTTTAAATGATAAAATATATAGTTTCCTTTTAAAAAAAAAAGATAATATATATAGTTTCATTTATAAACACAATCATAACAAATATCTATTAATAATTACATAATAATGGCCAAGAGTCTTATAATTAGTTAAATAAAACATTTTCATGCTTCCTATTAAAACATTTTGTATTCAAATCCTTGATCTCTAACAATTGATATATCTAGAAAAAAAAAAAATACCAATAAATACAACACATCTTAAAATAACTATCATCTCAAAAGCTATTCAAAAATATTTCAGTAACTATAGTAATTTCACCACGTACACCCTAGGTACGATGGTCACTCCACAAGTATAAGTGCTTGTAAGGTGTAGGGAGCAAGAGCCGGAGTTCAAGTCTCAAAGAGGGAGTTTCACACATATATACACTTAGATTAGGTTAAAGTAGAATTTTATCTTATATATATATATATATATATAAACTATAGTAATTTCAAATCCAAAATAGGATTTATTGACGTGATTTTTTTTAGCTAAATAAAAAGGGGTTTTTCGATGTGAACTCATTGACCCATGCCATTTGATGACAACATGTAATATTGTAATATATTATGTATCATCATAGGCACAATACATTAATTGAAGTATTACTGTTTAAATAGCTTAACTCTTGCCAAGCATCATACGAAAACTCCTACCACCAAGTCACACCCCACAGTGGTATTGATGTGAGATTAATTAGTAATAGTGATCAGCCCATACCATTTTCTTCCTGAATTCGAAGCACTTTATGTATGGAGGGAGATCTAGAGATACCAATTCAACTATAAGACCCTTAGCTTATATTTATATAAGTGTTGCAAAGAACATGGTAACTTATGTGAATGCTTATATTTATATTTAGGACAAAACTTAAGTATAGTAATTTATGTGTTGTTTCTTAAGTTCTCATTTTAAGATTTAGCCATGTGGCTACTTAACTAAAAAATATATTTTCATCCTATGAGAAAAAATTCACATGACAAAATCTTAAAAGGGACTTAAGGAACAACACCTAAGTACTGTATCTAAGTCTTGACTTTATATTTATTTGAGTTTTTTGCTATTATGCCTTATTTATTGTAAATGCTCTTATTGGTATGTCTTAATTTTACCCTAAGTTTAATTGTATGAAATTTATTTGGGGTTTTTTATTTATTTATTATTATTAGTATTATTTGTGTGCATATTTACATCAGCCAATGAAAGCATACCTTTAGCAGCTTCTTTTTTTGATAAAACTTTGCAGCTTTGTTCTATAGAATTGCACTGAATCTATTAACAACGACTTGACTCTTATCCAAAAAATAAATAAATAAATAAACGACTTGACAATGCGTAAACATCGTAAAAGTAGAAAATGCGTCGGCCGTCGGTATTTGAGATTAAAAAGCTTTATTGAGGCGATATTTATTATTTATCGCCTCGAGAATGTTAGTGGGCGCCTCATAAAGTTTTATGGTAACTTTATAGCTAATAACTTCATTGCAGAAAAAGGTTAAAATGCGGAGAGATATCGACGTTATATCTATTCGTCTTAACAGCTCCTTCGTTGATGTCGGCCCATTTCCTAGCAAAAATATTATTAAGATTTCAATCGTAGCCTTGGGATAAATGGGTCTACACCTATGGTCCTATACAGCCAGCCAAAAAAATAAGTAAACGAATACGATGTGTCTTCCATGTCACACAAATAGACCCACAAAAATCTGAAAATCTAATCGTGGACCCTTGACTGTGAGGAAATTCTTTTGAGCAATGTTTTAAAAAAAAAAAAAAATTTGACATCTTTTCACAATTTGTAAAGATAAAATTTTTTATTGAAGCAATATCACTTTTAAATAAACTATTTATGATTAATGTCATTTTTATAATATACATCAATCTTAACAAACCACAACTATGGTTGTTAATTCTATTTATTCTATCAAGCAAAAAGCTTTAAATATGAATGACCTTCTTGTTGTTTGATGTAGTTCTACTTCTATTAAAATCTAGTGGGTTTTCAAATTCTTTTTTTTTAATCATTTGCCAATATGATATTCAATTGTTCTAGTTATCCAACTATTTTCTTCCATTTCCCTTTATAATCATTAAAAAAAATACACAAAACTCCTATGGGGTTTTGTTTTATTTGAACATTTAAATTTTCATTTCATATAAATCAATTACACATGGGGTTGTGTGTTATACTAAAAAAACCCCATGAGAGTTAAGCGTGAGTGTGTAACACAATAACAAATTACACATAAAACACAACCTTATTCAGGGTTAAGTATTATACTCAAAATTTCAATAAAATCTCATGATTAATGGAGAAATCACATGGGGAATTTTGTTTACATTTCCCAAAAATTAATTGCTAGGGAATAAGTAGATACCACATAAATGTGATTAATTAGATATCAAAAGTCTTGTAGCTCAATTTAGGATGAGAAATGCTAATGAATACCCTTAAGGCACTAGTTAATAATCTATTTAAAAAAAGTTTTTATAGGAAAAAAAAAGTAATTAATATTTTGACAGCTTTTTTTATTTTCCATAAAATTGATATTAAAACTTTCATAAAATTGATTATTAATGAATGCCTTTAGAGCATTCACATCAGCTCTTGCATACTCATGTATAATAGAAAAAAGAGAAGAATTTTACACATTTAAGCCACAAAACTTCCCACATCAATCTGTTTAAAAATGTGTAAAATCTTCCAAATTTTTCCACGAGCTACAGTTACACGGACACTGTAGCATGTGTATTTAATTTTTTAATAGTTTTTTCTCTCTCCTTGCCTCTGTTGCTCTCACTCTCACCTCACTCTCCACTGCCACCGATCACACTTCTTCCTCAGCAGCCGTGACTTGATTCCATGACTCTGAATGATGTCGTCGTTCTTCAATCTGATATTTCGGCGAGCTAAAATGATGCCGCCATTCCGACATCCTTCAATCTGATCTTCAATCAGATCACTCAAAATGATGCCATCGTTCCAAAATGATGCTGCCATTCTTCAATCTAATCTTCAATTAGATCACTCAAAAACTCAGAGACCAAATCGCTCAAAAACTTAGACCAGATCGCCCAAACTTGAGAGCTGTTGAGGAAGAAGAAGAGTTCGATAATCCCTGAGACCCATCTACACGTTCTCTACCTGGGTTTCTTTTGCTTTTTTTCCTATCTGGGTAGCTCCGCAAGCCGTTTTTGTGTGTGTGTGTGTGTGTGTTTTTTTTTTTTTTTTTTTAATATTTTGGTGGTTATTTATGTGTTTGATAGGAATGAATTAGTTGAAAATTTGTGGGTTGATGATGGTGGCTGGGTGGGTTGAGGTGGGTTGATGATGGTGGCTGGGTGAGTTCACCGTGGGTGTGGATTGAATATTTTATTTGAATAAATGTGTATAATAGACAAATTAATGTGGGTGTTTTGTAAAAGTAGATGTGTAAAATAGAAAAAGTAGGTTTTGTATTGTAAAATAGATAGAAAATTTGCACGAACTGATGTGGTTGCTCTTAGGGCACTCGTTAGCATGACCAGTTTAGAATTTATATGTGTTTTAAACAAAGATATGTGAATGAATGAGTTTGTTGGGGTGGGGATTACTTTGATACTTTCATCTCGTGTAGCTAAACTTTATTAACGATTTTAATAAATAAATAAAAAAGAACTAAGACATTTGGACGCCACATGGAGCAATTTGAAAAATTGAAAACTTAGGAATATCAATAAAAATGCATTAAACCATATAGGTGTATTCTACCCATTGTTTTAGTAGAATTTATGAATGGAGTGTATCCAAAGCAAACAATGCATTCAGAAGTGTTCTCAGAACATATATCCTTTCAAGTAAAAATCCGATTCCAAGAAAAGTAACGACTACAACCTCCATTAAGAAACTTAAATAATCTGAATAAGCACTTACTACCTGCTTTTTGAACTTAATAATCTGAATAAGCACTTACTGCCTGCTTTTGTCTCGAGGAATCACAAGAACTTTGATGTCCAAGCCAAAGCAAGGTATAAATTGAAAGATTGGTTTTGGTTTCGGAAGTCGGAACAGTATTTTTCATTTCTAAACTTAAGATACAATCCTCTAAGAGTATAATTTTAGATTCTTAATTAGCTAGATTGTATTAGATTTTTAAATTAAATTCAAGGGTTTGGTTGTATTGTATTTAATTTTTTTTTATATAAAATATACATTGTTTGTACTTTATTAGGTGATACAACAATATATTAAGAATCTTGTAACTCAAATAGTTGATATCTTTTAGTGTTTTTAATACATCTAGAATTCATATTATAAAAAAAAAAAAAATATATATATATATTAAAAATTAAAAATTGGCAATCTATATATTCAAATCTAATTGAAAAACATAAGCTATATCTCCTTAAATTACCTAAACATTGCCCTTCGCGAAAACCCTGTCATGAGATGGTTTGTTTACGACAAAATCATGTTTTCATTCAATTTTGCTTTTGATGTTGCTGCTTGTTACAGAATTCAGCCTATCAGTGTTCTACCAATCAGTTAATGTAATTTATTGCGTCGTGGTTTGTGAAATTGAGATTGAACATTCTAAAAAAAAATTACAATATTTCACAAAGTTGTTTTTATAAAAGTTTTCCGAATTTCCTATGTTATGATTACCTTGATGTACCATTGTACTTACCCAAAAAGAGAGGGGTGGGGGGTGGAGCCAACTTTGATGCATATTATTAAAATTATTATTATTATCTAAATGTAAATATGACCAATAACCATGAACCAAATAAAGTTTCATTTTCCCAATAAAGAGTTTGCCAGGCTAGAATGGCCACACTTGGCTAGGCAAGATGTTTGAATGAATGAAACATTGGCTAAATTGAAACTAGTACATGTTCTTGACTTCTTGGAGGGGGGAAAATGAGTGAAATGAGACACCTTTTTTTTGGATTAAGTAGAGTAGAAATGAGATGTGCATAAACCATGAGGTCATGAGATGATAATGCCTTATTAACGAGTGTATTAAGGGTACAAATTTAGAAATAATAAATATTTAATTATGAATTATTATATATTTGTAAATTTATTGTAATTATATGTATTTTTTTTCTCAATATCAATGCACAGTTGATGGTGCAAGCATAACATGGTAAGAAAAACAATATCCTCTTGGAAAGTCTATATCTAAAGCAAAGCCCAATGATAAATGTTTGTGCGTAGACTTTGGTTTACTATCCTTTCCCTTTTTTCTTACCCGAACATCTACTCATAAGAAATTTCACTATATAAGAAATAGTTACAATAGTCTGGAGTCTAGACAAACAAAACCTTTGTAAAGAGGTTTTTTTTTTTTTTTTTGGGTAACCTCTTTAAACAACCCGTTTGCCTCCAAACACAATGGCCCAAGAATTTTGGAATTCTTCACAAAGTCTCTTCCACGTACGAACTCATTTGCAACCACTTGAAATCCGATAAGGAAACTTTATGATTTGAATGAAAAACTCATTAATAAAATCTTTGAAAGGAATTATTAAGAACCCTAAAATCTTTGAATGAAAAACTCATTAATTAAATATTGGGAAATGATTTTCTTGGTTTAAACTCAAGAGATAAGGCTTCTCCTCTGCTCATGGTATGACATCTTTTTTCTTGAAAGATGTGCATCAATATGTATTTAAAGGTAGGTAAAACTTAAATATGGGGTTTAAGTTAATCCTTGAGTATAATTAGAACAGTAATTAGGATGAGGAAATTTGAATTTGGAATCTCTCTCTTTAGAAACTCTAGAAAATGTCAACTAACTAATTTGTATGGCCCTTTGGCTATTGTTTTAATTTTATCTTTGAAAATTTAAAAATATGGCATTCTTACAATTTGTTATCATCAACATGCAAACAATACAATAATTGTTAATGTGGCAAACATTTTTGTACACATATTCCTTGTAATGCTAACATGGTATATGTTAGATCACAAACCGATCCACAAAATTTGAAATATTAAAACATGTGAATTTTTAATATTTAAAGAAAACTGAGTAAAATAAATACAAAATATCTTAATCTCTACGGGTGTTTCATGTATCTCCATATGTTTTGATTTTGCATATGTGGCTTTTTTAACGGATGAAGAAGTATTTGATACATGATTCAACTAAAATTGTATTATGATATTTCTTTTAGCATTTTTTTTTCCTTTTTTTCATTTTCTTTATAGGGTACTGATGGAATAAATTCTATAATAAAATGGTTAAGTGTTTTTTTTTTTTTTGGTATATTTAGTTATTTACTTTGATGGGAGCAATAAAAAATTGTCCCTAACTTGTACTGCTGCCATGGTTATGAGGGACAAAATGTCGGTGCTAGTAATTTACAAAGCTTTGAGAATAAAATAGTTGGGAGTCAGATCCAAGTCCCCACTTCCCAGTAGAAACACAGTCTTCGGGGCATAGGGCCATAGGCATTGCTATCAGAGAGTGTCACTTTTTTTTTTTTGCTAAACATCAGAGAGTGTCACATGGTTGCTAAGAAAGGTGCATATAAATATATATAATTGATGGGCCAATCAGAAATTTATAATTTCAAAATGAGCAACGATAAATAATTGAATGAATAACGACCTTACTTGAACAGGGTCTGTTCTATAGGATCGTACCTCTGTATCCTAGATCACAAATAATTGAATGAATAGAAACGAAATATATATTGTGGGAGGAAAAAATTCAGAGCTACTTAATGGGCCCGATACACCCTGTTAAGGACTATTATATTTCCGAGGAGCAATAGGTGGTTGGGGCGGCCCATCTGAAGCAGGAAGCCCAGAAGTAAAGGGGGAGTACCGTCCGAAGAGGTCACTACTGGTCCGAAGATGTCTTACTCCTCGGCCACAAATAGCCTTGATCAAACAAACGCGTGGAATGTCCGAATAATCTTCCTAACAATCCCAATGATAATGATAAGTTCTGGGTAGATCGGAGATGATCAAAACTAAAAAATATCTAAAGGAAAAGCTGCTACCACCGTATTTAATGCACTGCAACAGCTTTTCTGGCCGCATTTATGTGGAGAAGACCCCTGAACAGTGTAACCTCGGCTACCGCCACTCACAAAGATCTAAAGTAGACATATGACGTGACATGCACTTGAGTAGATACGCAAATGAAGAACAGGTGAACGATGGAGATGATAGGAGAGGATGTTATATAAAGAAAAAGGGTCCCTGATAATAGGGGACGGAAGGGAGAGAAAAAGAGATAAAGAAAAGTTTTACTGTAACTTTGAATGTTGTAATCACTGTTCACTTAATAAAACACATCTTCGGACATTCATTCATGGAGTTGTTCAGGCATTATTTCATGTTATCATCACTTCAATTAACCTAGCCAACCATTATTTACTTCATAACCAGCCTAGCTCTTTCGCCCACTCTCTACAAATTTATTGTCCTGAGTTCACTGGGCCTTCAATCCATACCTTTTGGGCTTGAGCTACGAAAATAGACCCTACATGTATATATATATATATATATACACATACATACATACATCGTGAAGATGTCAGGAAATTTTATTTTGAGAAGAAAGGTGTCAGATAATTAAAGTTGGTAGAATGTTTTATAATTGTATAAAATACTTATAATTAATCTGATAAAATATTTTAGAATTATATTATAGAATTGGTACAAAGCCTTTTATGAACCCAAGACCTCCCCTTAATAAAAGGGGAAGGAGGACGTTCCAAACCAACTCCAGTTATTCATTAAACAAATTATTATAAGTTAGTAAGAGAAATGTGGTACATGATTTATAAGATCATTCTCGTGTATTAAATTATTTAAATGATTTATATAACTATTAAATATCATGTGACTAGAATTACATAGATATACTTGTTTTAGCTTGGAAGAAATTTATTTCAACTTAGTTGCGAGAAAAATACTATCCAATATTTATTGAAGATATGAATAAGAGATATGTCTATCACACGAGATGTGGCTTGATGATAGAAGTCTTTGTTTCAACACCTAGAGAGGACTCAGAGGAGCAGTTTGAGCGATAGCTTAGCAAAGTTTGTGTGATATATATGGTATTACTCATTGTCTTCATGTTGCGTAGGGTTAGTAAATCCACACCAAAAATCTCTTTTTTTCATTAAAAAAAGAAAAGAAAGAGAGGTATGTCTCTGCAAGTAATTTAAGAATTTTCAGAAAAAATAATTACAAAATAATTTACTGTTTAAAAAGAAAATTGAGTACTGACATCACTTTGAAAGATTTACAGTGGAAAAAATAAAGGCATAGTACTAAGTTCCATGATGGAATCTTCTGATGACAAAAAGAAACTGATGGGTTTCATAGGTGATGATAAAAAAAAAAAAAAAAGCTGCATTTAGGATTAGGAGCACTGAAGGTGGACTCAGATACAACGACTGGATTTGGGTAGCCTATTCCTGAAGGATAAGAAGAGTCAAATAAATACTAATAACTTGTGGTTCAAAACAAATGTGGTTGGAATGTGAATATGAATATGAATATGATAATAATAGAGGGTTACTCATTCTCCTACAGTTAATTAATATGCCCACGACAAATGGTTGAGAAAGAATGCTGATAGATAATAAATTCGCTTCCTCTTCTTTATAGGACAGATCTCCCTACTTTTTGTTTTTTTAAATAATATATTTTTTTCCTTTTTTTCAAATCAAAAAGTTTAGATCTATATATTAATAATTTATTGGTTTACATGTAGGATTTATTGTGATTTTTTAAAAACATTTTAAATAAAGGAGAATGATGAATCCAAAACGTCTAAAATGCCAATTTACCTAAAGGTTATTGACTTATTGGCATATTCATTGTCGTTAAGTATGTTTATCTTAATATGATTCAATTATTAAGTTGCTTGTGCAGCCCGGCCCTTTGTTTTTCTGTGAGTCAATTATTTCTGTCACAAACACTAATTTTTGTGGGAAACCGATAACTGCCTCACGACTAGTTGAGAGCAATCATTTTTTTTTTTTTGGTTGATGTATATATTTGTTTCGAAGCTTATGTTTAGTGTTTACTGAAGGATGATGACATCCTATCTACCATCTATGTGTATACACCTGAAATGGTCTGTTATGCAATGAGTGTTTAAACAATAATTTCATGCTCTAGTAGTTCACCAGATAACAATTTAACAGACTTTTTTTTTTTTTTTTTTTTTTTTGTGTGAATCTTTTGGAGAAGACCTTTCACCCAATATTTTGCCAATGACCAAATAATGAAATTGACAAATTATGCCACGCAATTGGAATGAAAATTCAGTGCGTAATAATAAAAACTGAGTTCGCTTATGAACATACTCAAATCTACATCTAATTTCATAATATTTTTTAGTGTTAGATTGTGATTAGATTTCAGTACTTATATATAGGATTACCTTGAATATTTACTAAAATAAAAAATTTAATTACACTAATCACAAAATAACACTTACATATGTTATAGATTTAAGTGTGAACTTAGGTATTGTTTTAAGAAAAAGTATACCGTATTTCGGTAATACTAACTCAGTATTTGTAGTTTTTGAAAACATGTATCACTCATTTATTAAGTAAAAAATATCAAAACAAATATTTTAATTAGAGTAATCTGATGTGATTCTTTAAAATAAATGTTACTCATTTATTAAGTAAAAAATATCAAAATAAATATTAGGTTAATATTATCAAAACACAGTATACTTTTTCATTGCTTTAGACTAATTCACAAAGACCTCCCAAAACAAAGGAAAAAGAATAAGAAAAGAAGGACCCTACAGTCACACCTGTTAATTTGTATTGACTTTTTGCAGATTTACATTTATTGCACAGGTGGGGTCAGCTTCAAACACAGCCAAGTTTATATATTGATACCGATGGTTACTTTATTTTTTATGAAGCTACCGATGGTTACTTGGGGTTATAGACAAAATATACTTTACTTGCTACTGTAAAGTATAAAGTGGGGAATCGTCCTACGTTAACATTATACCAAAAGTAAAGAACCTAAGGGCATCTTTAGTACTGTTGTAGTAAGCTATGTAATCGAATTGCTAAAGAATGTAAAATAGTTATCTGATTTTTTTTTTTCAATTTAAAGGGTCTACTTTTGACGATTTTATTCATTATTATGAGATTAAAATACTAATAAATTTTTTTTATAGGTAAAGATTAAATTTCAGATCTCTTATTCAACTACTAAAAATTTTACTAATTGAACTAATTGAAACTTACGCTATCCAATTATTTGGTTGCATATTTGTTACAAGTAATAATTATTCATCTCTAAAATTGTCTAATAATTTCTAAATATAATATATATTTTTCAAATATACAAACTTTCAATGTGCATAGAACAATTATAAAAATAAAAAATCATAAAAAATAACTCATTTCTCTCAAATTTGATTCTAAAAAAAAAAAAACAACTCTATCAAATTTTAAAAATATATATTTTTAGAAAATATAATTATATAAGCAATATTTTTCTTAAATACAGACCTTGAGTTTTATTATAATTTTATAACTTACGACTAAATTTTCGACCAAAAAAAAACTTATAACCAAATCTATGAATAGATTTAGTTATTCCATTACAACACATTTTATTTATAATAATGAAAATTACCATTCTAAACATAATTTCTTTTAAATGTACCAAACTTGCTCTAAGGTATTGTAAGCTACCTTTTAATTTATAAATTATATTTGTTTAATTTCTTATTAAGCATTTTTATTTTTTATTAGTGTCAAATCTAACTTACTTTTCATTCACCAAAATACGATAAAAAAAACACAGTTGATGATGATTAAAAAAAAAAAAAAATAAAAGCCTTTGATGATGCCTTGAATTTATGCATTACATCTCAAACACTAAAGTCTTCAGAAAATACAAATAGGCTTCGTAGCATAGGAGGAGGTCGACCCAAGAGCTGAGAACATGGCAAAGTCTTCGCCTTGATTACAACCCTAAATTAGGGAAGGCATCTGCACAGTTTATTCACCACCCTGAATACTCCTTATATATGTTGGCTAGAATTGTTGGATGAGACATCTATAATCAACTACTACAAGAGTCAAGAGCTTTAGGCCTACGATAAATTTTTTATTTACTAATTACCTACTAATTTCGTGTCTCACATATCACATTCAAGTTGCAGCTTTATAGTTTTTTTGTTTTTTTTTTTGTTTTTTGTTTTTAATGAGAAACTTGTAACTTTATAGTTGGGTCATTAGCCATGTAATTAAGACCAAAAATCAAAATATTTGTGGTGGGCAAGTTGGATTTTTTTTTTTTTTTTTTTAAAGTTTTTATATCGACTATATTCTCCTCCCAAAGAAACAATAAAAACTTGTCATCTCTGAAAATTGTAACAAACATTATGATTGTTTTCCGAATTGACTCTACTTTGTCTAATTAATGTTCTCAGTGTTGATACCTAATGCGGAAGGTGGTCATATTAGAGTGGTGATCACAGATTATAGATCAGAGTTTGCAGAGAAAAAAATTATGTTTTGTTCAAATGAATGCCTTAATTGATACAATCTCGTTTAAGGAAATTGCATCAAGAACATGGCTCTAATATTATTGTTGGTCCCTCATGTAGATGACGGATGGTGATCACAGACTACAGGCCAGAAGAGTCTGCAGAGAGAAAAATTATATATTGTCCGAACGAATGTCATGAGTTATTTATTGGCAAGCATATACCCATTGGGAAGAGACATATCTGTTATAAACATATATTCTTATTTCAAGAGTTATGCCTTATCTAAATACCATTTCAACCTTATCCTAATACCATTTCATTATTAATTCTCCGTAGGAAACAACATTATGTTGGGGTTTGACATCAACTTATTTAACTTTTTGTTAAAAGCATATTAAAGTATACTTATACTTTAAAATATAAAAAACAAAAATAAAGATTCTAAAAAGTAATATATAAAAGTTAAAAGAAACTAAACAGATAGGTAAAAGCAATACTATCTATCAAGCGGGGTATTTTTGTAAATGGTGTAATTACCCATCACAAGTCACAACCAAGTATTAACATTCAGCAGGTCCACTAACAACGTGGAATATATACTATATAGATCTGATTTTTCCTTTTCTAGATTGTAATAAGAGGTGAGCTTGGGTGATTGGACTCATTGGAGTCGGTTAAGTTGTCAAATTTTCCTTTGAGATATTTTCAAGATAGCTTCTTCAAGAAATAGTTTACGTTTGTAGTAGGAAAGAAAAATGAAAGAGAGATATCAAGAGCCACAGAATAATAGGAACATCGATAAAGATGGGTTTTACTCATTTTAGGTGGTGGTTGGAACAGATGTTCGGGGGACATTGACATAATTCATCTTTTAAAGTTTATTACATATTTCCTATGAAATGGTTTGTCATTTTTAGATACATCCAAAAAAGAAAAAAAAAAGAAAAAGGTGACAATTGATGTGAGAATACTTAGGGCTTTGCAAAAAAAACTGCATGACTGGCCAATCTATTTGCGACCCAAATCCAATTCATGCAAATCCCCTAAGTGAGGCAGGTTAGATTGGGTGGATTAGATAGATAGTTTAGAATATCAAATTGAGTAGCAAGTTGAGATATTTCTAACTTGCTAAATTCAATCTGGATTCTAGTTTGTTGTTAAATTTTACAAATAAGAATCATTTAGATATCCAACAGGTTAAATCGTTTTTCAACAATTTCATCATCCTTATCAAAAAAAAAAAAAAAAAAAAACAATTTCATCATCTTTCTCCATTGCAATTGAAAATAGCTTCTCACCGTTCTCAGGTTTTTAGAGGTCTAGAACTAGAAAAGCATAGACAAAAGAATACTTTAAGAAACAACACGTTCAAGCATTATTCGGCAAGTTAGTGTGCAACCGGCAATCAATTTGGCCACTCTCAAAAAAAGAAAAAAAGAAAGAAGAAAAAAAAAAGACAATCAATTTGGCAAACTATAGAATTGGACTAACCATAAATAGTATACTTGGCTTTTAATTATATGTCTTTTTTGGTTATCTATAAATATATAATTATATATACACACGTTTTTCTCAAACTTTTTAATGAAAGTGGTTCTTTTTTATTATATAGATAATATTTTTATTAAAAATGCCAATGGGGAACACAAGGAGTATACAAGAAAGGACGGTCATCCCCCTCAAAAAAAGAAAAGAAAGGATTGTCATAAAATGTATGTGGAAGGTTTTTTTTTTAAGTAGGGGAAATCAAACAGATTTTCTATCATGAGGTGACTAAAGCCACAAGACTCATGACAGGGATTATTCTTCTTAATTTGTCATATTTTAAATTCATATTAAGTTTGTGTATGTTTCTTTCTCAAAAAAAAAAAAAAAAAAGTTTGTGTATGTTCCCATAAAAAATGAGAATAACATGATTATCATATGGTTTAGAAAAATTACATATAAACTAAAATTATTAATTTTGTATTGATTATGTGGCTGACATTTGACAAACACCCTTCTACTTTCTATAAAATTTTCAGAGACCCATTAGCAGCTCCTACAATTCAATTATCGGGTCCAAGCTAATTCAACACCTCGGCCGCTTCTAAAGATATCGGACCAATTTAATTCAAGTTTTCTTTACACGACTTAAAGGCTTTCATTCCCAGGCCCAAATTTCTATCAGTTTGGGCCACAATTCTCTAGATTTTTCGTTATTTTCAGGTGCACAATGGAAAACCCTTGGAAATATTTTGGTTCGGCCCGTTCGGGTTAATCGTTTAGGATTATGTAAAATCTAAAGTGTTTAGTGCAAATAATCATATCTATTACTATATTAAAGTCAAAGTACAATTAAAATCTAAATTAGTTTTTAATTATTACTTAATTTTGCTCCATTTGTTTAATTTAATTTCTTAATTTTTTTGCCAAGTGACATATTCATAATATTTAGTTCTAAAGTTGAGAGGATCACCTCACTCACGTACGTAAAACCACCTCAATTGTCACTGTTTTTTTTTTTTTTTTGAGAATGTCAATTGTCACTGTTGATTAATGTTTCCACACATAAGCACAAATTATGACCTAGTAATATATTAAAGAAGAAGCTCAATCTATATAACACATGTAGTGTTATTTTTTTTTTAAAGACAATTAAATTCAATGCACCTATGTATTTGAATTTCTCTCTCTCAAAAAAAAATGTATTTGAATTTAATTAAATAACCTAATCTACTACACTTAAATACGCTTAACATTATATTGATAGACCTAATGATATCTTGGAAGAAAAAAGAATTCCTACACAATTCGTTAGAATAAACAAAAGAAAAACATCTCACATTCTTTAAAATATTATCAAATTTCTAATCAATTCTAACATTGACATACTTAGATTTCCATGTCCTTAGGTTTCCAAACATCACATTGTCAGATTATCAAAAAAAAAAAAAAAATCACATTATCATGATTATACATGTTTAGAGCATATTAAATTTCACTAACTAAACATTCTGTTTGATGATGTTGAAAATATCACCAATGAGCCACACAATACTCGCACACTCGAAACGCCACCTGCACAAAGAAAAGAGAAGACCTAACAGAGAGCACTGGTGTGGTGCCGGCCAAATACTCTCCGAATGTCAACTTAGAACTTTTTACAATTCTAGAGTGCTAGAGAGGGCAAAATTATGCGTACCTTGATTTGTGAGGGTATTGGGGCTTTTATAATAGTAGAAGGTTGACCATCTCTTCCTTGGGCTAGAGGTCCTTTCCTTATAGGAATCCTAATGAGTGTATATTACAGAATCTTTTCCTTATTGGACACTAACATTAAGCGTGGAATGCAAGCCATTTCCTTATATACTCATGCGTGGTGGTCAAGCTAAGGTTCTACTAAGACCGTCAGTACCAGGACCATCAGCTTTCCTTATCCCTCCATCCATAACGGCATCAGCTTCTTGATGATGCTACCTCCTGAGCGAGCTGACTTTCTTCCTGCCAAGTCTCTATCCGTTAGTCTTTTGGGTCTTCAGCTTCTCTCATTGTTTACCCCGTCAGTTTAAGCCGTAGAACCCATTCTATGATCAAGGCGACGGGCTAAATCCTTGCGTGCTATAATTTTACTCATCACTGTTAGTTATGGAAACTCATGCATCTCTATAAATAAGGAGAAAGTTTATTGATATAATTTTTGTCACAATTTTAATATTTTTGGTTAAGAATGGTGGAGAAAAAAAAAATTGTGAATCCATTTGAAAGTTATTATCTATCAATCACAATTAATCATTTCAACGATCACAATTAATCATTTCAACGATTTATGAGAGAAGTAAAAACTAGTTCACAAACTCTGTTAACACTGTGATTTTAAATTACAATTTATGTGCAGTTTGAATATGCATAACAAAGTGCAAGTAATGAACGCCACCCATATGAGAAATAGGGTGGTCTAAAAAAAAAAAAAACTAATAAATAAATGATTAAATGCTAATAAATGAAAGATGATGCAGAATTGCAGATGAAGGTGGTAGAATGTTATAGAAAAAGCAGACTATTCATTTAGAATATTTAATAATATAATAATATACTTTAGGATTCAATAATAACTTGCTATAGAACAGCCATAAAGGTGCCAGAATCCACTTTTCCTATTGGTCTTTAGTCTCCTATTGGCCTTTCTAGTCTCTTCTTAACACAACCCAGAATCCTCCACCCATATCTATATAATAGGGAGCTCATAAACTCTCAAACTCATCGTGGAAAAGACGAAACTCTAAAAGCTCTCATTTGTTTCTCTTTCAAGCGCACTCTGTGTTTGAGTTATTGTTTTCAAAGTATTCCAACCAAGATGTCTCTCATTCCTAGCATCTTTGGAGGCCGACGAACCAACGTGTTCGACCCATTTTCCCTCGACATATGGGACCCTTTTGATGGGCTTTTCACCTCGGTGCGTGAAACCTCTTCGTTTTCCAACGTGCGGATTGACTGGAAGGAGACCCCAGAGGCTCATGTTTTCAAAGCCGACCTTCCGGGGCTGAAGAAAGAGGAGGTGAAGGTTGAGGTTGAGGAAGGTAGAGTTCTTCAGATTAGTGGGGAGAGGAGCAAAGAGCAAGAGGAGAAGAATGAGAAGTGGCACCGTGTTGAGAGGAGCAGTGGCAAGTTCTTGAGGAGGTTTAGGTTGCCTCAAAATGCAAAGATAGATGAGGTTAAGGCTAGCATGGAGAATGGGGTGCTCACTGTGACTGTGCCTAAGGTGGAGGAAAAGAAGCCTGAGGTCAAGCCCATTGAGATTTCTGGTTAACTAAGCGACCAGTTTTTTAACTTTAAAAGCTACTAAATGCCGCAAATAAACAAGGAATTATGATGTGTGTTTTTGTTTGTGTCTTTGGTGTGTAAGAGCAGTGTGAATTGCTTGTAAAACAATTGAAGTGGGTGTTCAATTGTTGTAATAATTGTTTTGTGAATAAAATGGTCTCATTTTGAAAAGTAGAACATGATTGTCAAGCCCATTGAGATCTCCGGTTAATTAAGCGACCAGTTTTAACTTTTAAGATATCAAATGCCTTAAATAAACAAGAAATCAATGTATGACTTTTTGTCTGTGCCTGTGTGTAAAAGAAGTGCGGATTGCATCTAAAAATATTGAAATAGGTGTTCAATTGTAATAATGGTTTTGTGAATAAAATGTTCTTAAAACTTTTTAAGCTATCAAATACACCTTAAATAAACAAGGAATCAATGTGTGAGTATTTTTTTTTTCTTTTTTGTGTGTCTGTGAAAAGAAGTGTGAATTGCATCTAAAAACATTGAAATGGATATTCAATTGTAATAATTGTTTTGTGAATAGAATGATCTTAAAATTCTGTCAAAATTGCTTAAATAAACAAGGAATCAATATGTGGGTTTTTGTTGGTGTCTGTGTAAAAGAAGTGTGAATTGCATCTAAAAATATTGAAATAATTGTAATAATTGTTTTGTGAATAAAATGGATAGGTGTTCAATTGTAATAATTGTTATGTGAATAAAATGCTCTTATATATTCTGAAAAAGTAAAACTTGATTTCAAGTACCGTTGTTCCTAAAAGGAATTGCGTTTGCCGGGAGTCGAACCCGGGTCTATTGCTTGGAAGGCAATTATCCTAACCGTTGGACTACAAACGCTTTGTTGGATGGCATTGAAGAACTTTATATTATCCATAGTCTTTTGGCTAGAGTCTAAACATTTGTAAATTTTGTTCACCTGGACAATGAGAAATAGCTCTACTATGTCTATTCTGCAATTTTGCAAGCTATCAGGGAGGCTCTCAGTAAATTGAAAGCTCTAAGAGTTGATGGGATCATTATCTTAACGACCAGTTATTTACCTCATTGGCAGCAGCCAAATCTAGTTCCAGCTGGGATAGTGAAATTTGAAAAAAAAAAAAAATTCCCATTTAAATAGTAATCAAAGTCTATTGATTTGGCAAAAAAAAAAAAGACACACTGATGCGTTTTCGAGAAGCATTATTATTGGTTGTGCTAAAAAATCATACTATTATTTACCAACAACAAAGTTGAGATTGGTTGAGTTAAAGTAAAAAAATTTCGCTTCTTAAATACATTTTTACACAGCCAGAAATGACGGTAAAAAAAAAAAAACAGTCATTTCTGGCTGTGTAAAAAGCCAGAAATGTCTGTGCACAGGTAAAAAAAAAAATATATATATATATATATATCATTTTATCTTGCATTCACGCTAGTAGGAATATTTTAATAATTTCTTTTATTTTCTCTTCACTTTCTTCTCCGTCCCTCGATTGCGTCTCTCAATCTTCCTCTGCTATCTCATTTTTCCACCTCTCTTCTTCTCAAAATTTTTTCTCTTTCTTCTCAAAATTTTCTCTGATGTGTGAGGGTCTCTTCTTTTGCCGTTTGGTTGTGGGTGTAGTGGGTCATCGGCTTCATGGTCATGCCGTGGGTGTGGTGGGTCATCGGGTTCGTGGGTCATGCCGCTGTGGGTGATCCGGTTCGTGGGTGGGTCATCCGTGGGGTTTGTGTAGTTTTTGGTTGATTTGGGATTGTTGGGTTTGTTTTTGTGTTGTGGGTTTGGGTCATGCTGTGGGGTTGCTGGGTTTTTGACTGATGTGGGGTTGCTGGGTTTGTGTTTGTATTTGCGGTTGTGGTGGTGATGTTGCCGTGAGTGCTTGAAGACAGTGAAGAACGAATAAAATAATAATATATAAATAAATTGTTTAATATATTATTTTATTGCGTTGAAAGTTAAAATAAAATATGTTTTGTAAAGTGAGGAGATAAAATAATTAAATAACTAAATTTATGACTATAAGTCTCTAAAGTTGATAATTAAACTTTTGAATCATATTTTGCAATTTATTTTAAATTTATGACTATAAGTCTCTAAAGTTGATAATTAAACTTTTGAATCATATTTTGCAATTTATTTTCCTAATGACTTTATTCATGGATGTAAGGAAGTTTGAATCCCTACTCCGTGACCCAAAATTTTGAGCTTGCAGTAGTGCATACTGGATGAAGCTTTTTTTTTTTTTTTTTTTAATTATTATTATTATCATTGTTGTTGTTGTTTGGTGCCGGTGTTTTAACACACTCAATGCTATTATAAATTCTTGTATAGCTAAAGGTTTGTTAATCTCAATTGATAGTGTACTACAGGAGGAAAGACTACAGCCTGTTGCCACTTTGATGTCTTTTCTTGATTGAAGAGGAAAAATATGCACTTGACGGCTTATATGACGGATCCATTAAAATCACCTATACTGGACAGATCTCATACGGACGGGTTCTACACCGATGGGTTGAATACACATGCAGTGTCCGAATCAATTATCTACAAGAAGCTCATGTTAAAGGAACTCTTGCGGCTCATGCTTGGACATCTCAAGATCCTAGTATAAATGGAATTCTAAGGCGAGGAGGATTCTAGAAAATATGTGCATTAATGGAGATCTTCTCCGTAAGGAAAAGTCTTGTTCATCACGTTTGTAATTGTTAAAGGAGGCTCTTATAAGGAAAAGACTTTTACTTCAAGGAAGAGAGGTCAATCTTCGACCACTATAAAAGCTCCAATGCTCTCACTAATCAAGGTACGCAGAATCGACCCTCTCTAGCACTCTGGAGTTGTAAAAGATTTTAACTTGACCTTTGGAGGGTAATTGGCCGACGCCACACCGGTGCTCTCTGTAGGTTTTCTCTTTCTTGCTGTGCAGGTGACTTTTCGAGCGTATGAGCGATGTGTAATTCATTAGTGATTTTTCAAACTTCATCATTGATAGTGGCATTTATACTGTTTTTCATTGCCCCGTGACAAAGAAATGGTACATTCCATAAAAGGAGGACCTTATTGACAGAATTGTAGGAGAAGATTTAAGTTATGCTTGGTCCAAAACATAAAAGCAAAGAAAAGCATACGCTGGATATTTTTAAAGTATTAAGTACAAAGAAAAAGCCTTTCTTGTGCACTAAGGAAACTAAAGCGAAAGAAAAACCTCATGCTCATTTTTTGTAATAAATATGGCAGATTTCAGCACAAATATTTGTTGTCATCTGCCGATATAGTCTAAGCTCTCTGCTAACAAACCCATATAGCTAGAGACAAA